>NC_133430.1:18957790-19120290 GCF_011762505.2 Arvicanthis niloticus | reverse complement strand
GAGCTGTCTCTCTAGCCCACGGAAGCAGTCTTTAGTATTAAATGGCAAGTTCAGTGTGCCAAAGCTAAGGACGGAGTTATGCTCCCAATAAAGAGGATTCTGACCTCTAGGCAATGGAATCTGCCAAAGGGGGTGAGAGGCGAGGGATACCACTTCTTCAGGCATGCAAACGGTGACTTCCAGCTCAAGTGGGGACGTGTATCAGTAATTTGCCAAGGTCTTTCTAGCCAATATTTCTGCAAAATAAATAAAGGAAGCTTTAAGTGGCCAACAACCAAATGTTCTTTGAGGATTTGAGAGCCGTAGTAGCCCAGCAATCAAGAACCCATTTTTAACTAAAAACTGAGCCTCCAAAGACTATTCATAATCCTCCAACTCAGAGTCCACTGAACACCCTCAGCAGAGAGTGGGTCATGTTTGGAAAAAGGAGAAAATTCATATGAAGAAGTGTTCTCTTTGAAGCTCACAGAAGGTCTGCCCTCTCCTCCATTCATCAACTCTGGTCCAAAGAACTAGACAACGCCCTCCCCAGCAGGCTATTCTACACCAAAGTTGCCCCAGCTCTCTATGCATTCAGAACCAACACGCTGACAACTCAAAGCTCCCTGCCCTAGCTGGCCACACTGCCAGATCAAGAGAGGAGGTTCCAGAAGGAAAAGAATGGACACAGGATCTACCCACGGATTGCCTTTCCACAGTTTCATTTATAGTGTCTGTGAAGATGATTTCTTATTCTGCTGCCCCAAACCCCCGGGTCACTGAGAGAAGTCATTTTCTCATCTCATGTAGTCTGTTGGCACTGCCAATCAGAGCAATCTTGGGCCCTCCTCCGTACCTGGGGCCTGGCCAACCATAGAACTGACCCTATAGTCCTGCCTTCAGTGACCGCACCAAGAGAAAAACACTTGCATTTGGCAGGACCAATAAGCTCCTTCCAAGTCTGCTGTGATCATGCTTGAGAGAGATGCTCATTCCATTGCATGATGGGTAATTCGGATTCTGTAAGGGTGGCACTGCCAGAGGCCACCTTTATCAACCCAGGAAGAGAAGAACTTCCCAGAAGGAAAGTAGAGATTGAGTTAAAAGGACAGGGGCTGCCTCTGCTGTTTGTACCCCTGTGGACAACTAGAATTTAAATAGCTCAACTCTTGGACTTGTATGCTCTGGGGCGGGGGGAATTAAATTTCTATCACTGACAACACAAACAGACCTGACTGATGAAGTTCAGACAAAGCAAGGCGTCAGGTCACATCTGTCCAAGAGATTCGAGAGGTCTTTTCACAGTGCCACTCATTGCAAGGAGAGATCTGGACAGCCTAGGGCTGGGGAACATTTGCCAAGAGATAAATATTAAACCCCGAAAAGGGACTTTACTTTCTCACTGCCCTTCTTGCTAGTTATCTAGAATTAGAGTCACGCTAAAATTCAAATTCTAGCCCATGGTGGGTGCAAACCAGGTTTCTTGGCATCATATAACTGATCTAACTTTGAAGGCATAGACTTGCCTTGATTCTTAAAATAAAAATCTCCCACACGCATGTCAATCACATAGCCAATTAAGAGGCCTCCGAATGACAAGCCACTGGATTGTCAAGGTACGTTACAGACACAGAGGAAGTTTCTGATAGCTGGGATAATTAGTCTGTCAACTACTGCCTGGCCGGTTCTGCTTACCAGAAGGAAGTGGAGGAAATCTAAGACTATTTTAACAGGCGATTTAGGGAGCAGGTACCTCTGAGTTCTTACCTGCTTGGCCCAGAGCATGGAGACTGGGGGCAAGCTGTGTGTGTGTGTGTGTGTGTGTGTGTGTGTGTACACATGCATGTATGTGTGTGTATATTTGTGTCTGTGTTTGTATCTATATGTGTATGTATGTCTCTGTGTTTATATATGTATTTATATGTGACTGTGTGGGCTGGTGTGTGTTTCTCTGTGTCACTGTATTTGATTGTGTTTGTCTGTGTCTATGTGTGTGTGTGAATATCTGTGTATGTATGTCTGTGTGTTTGTATGCATATGTGATTGTGAGTGTTGGGGCATGTGTGTGCTTCTGATATCTAAAGATGGCCAAGGTGAACTTCCATCAGGCAGCATCATGTGTTTGTAAACCTCAGACCCCCTTCAACAACACACCTGCCTCCAAGAGGATTTAGAGCAGTGGTTCTCAACCTGTGGGTCACGACCCCTCTGGGGGTCGCATATTAGATGGCCTGCATGTTAGATATTTACATTACAATTCATAACAGTAGCAAAATTATAGTTATGAAGTACCAACTAAATCATTCTATGGTTGGGGGTCACCACTTTACGAAGAACTGTATTAAAGCATCACAATGTTAGGAATGCTGAAAACCACTGAAGAAGAGAGTTTGCCCAGAAGTTACTTCCTCGACTGCCCTCCAGACCTGAACCTTCAAATGGATGAGTTAGTCTTCAGATTTTATTCTTCCCTAAACTCCTTTCCAGCAACCTGCAGATAACCTCAATAAACACTGATTACCTGCCTCACCCGGGATGTCAAGAGAGTACCAAGTGAAAGATGCTACTACGTTCTCAGAGACTGAACAGAGAAGCCGCGCCTAATTCACAGAGAACTGAGTCCCTCCCACCCGCATCTTCCCCGGGGAAGACGGCCCTTAGTGCTCCTGTGTGAGAGCTGCAAAATAACGCTATAAAAATGTTTATACACACATGAGGTCCCCAAGGCAATCTATACGACACATTGAGCATGCTAGAAGCACACAGAGATAAAGAAAACACTATTTGCTGGCACCTCGTTGGAGAGATCTGCGGGTGGTTAGAGGAAATACTTTAAGCATCCAGCTTGCAAGCTGTGATCAGCCACCTTCCCAAGAATGTGAAGCCAGCGAGCTGTAAAGGTTTTTACGCTGCAGGGTGGGAGGCACAAGCCTGGACTGGAGGGACATGGCTTTACACAACAGGATGTAGAGGCAAACAGGTGGTAGCTGCCCTCCCCAACAGCATGAAGCCTTCCCTCCTGCTCTGGCTATTACCACCATAAGGAATTATCACTGTCCTAGAAACTTGTGGCACGTTTGTTTTCTCTCTCAGTTCTAGAAGCCAGACTCTTAGAGAGCTAAATCCAACAAGTGAATGTTGGTAGAGCCATGCTCCCTCTGGAGAGTCTCGAGGGCAGTCTGCTTCTATACCTTCCTCCAGTTTCTTGAGCTGTGTTCCTTGGCCCGTGACCTCACCTCCACCTCCCAAGCTGACACTGTAGCATCTTCCTTATTTTAAAAAAATTATTAAAAATTTTAAAAGTTATTATTTTTGTTTTATGTGTATGGGTGTTTTTGTCTGCATGTATGTCTGTGTATCATAGTGTACCTGGTGCACACAAAGACCAGACGAGGATGTGGGATCCCCTGGGACTGGAGTTACAGATGGCTGTAAGCTGCCATGTTGGTGCTGGGCATCAAACCCAGGTCCTCTGAAAAGAGCAGCCAGTGCTCATAACCGCTGAGCCACCTCCCCAGCCGCAGCATCTTCCTTCTTGCAGGGCTCCCCTTTGGTCCTATCAAAGGAGCCCCTACTTTTCTAGCTGTGTCAGATTTCCTTCTGTCTCAAAAGGATACTAGTGCTTATATTGGGCCTACAGGGATAATCCACCCATTCCTCACTTGTGAACATCTGCGAAGATGTAGGTTACTGAGACTAGGACCTGATATCTTTAAGAATCAATAGCCTACAGCACATCATAATACAGACTGGAAAGTGGTGCTGTGTTCATGGACCAGTGTAAGCAGGCATTCTGCCTGGTAGTAGGAGCTTCAAATAATGCAGGAACACTCGCAATGTCTATTGAAAGTAAACTATTTTACTCCCGGGGTTCAACAACTCCCTCTAATTAGCTCTAAGAATTCATCATAGGGTATTTTAAATTATTTTTTCCATATAATATATTTGAAATACAGTTTTCCCTGTATTCTTGACAACGAGATTGCAAGGATTATTTGTTGGCATTGTTTATAGCAGCTACATTTGCAAACAGCCTAAAGTGCCTAGCTACGGGGGGCCAAGTGAATATGTGAAAAGGGCCTCCACATCACAAGATGCTGTGTCAAGCAGAATGAGACAGTCATGTGAAGAAAGTCTTCAAGGTAAGAGACAATACCAGGGTGTGAGACACCATGCAGACAGTGCAAAACACAGCTCACAACCTCATAAGGATGAGACCGTCTATTCTGTACCGAGTGTGAGTGAGCACAGCCTTGCGACACAGGTTGTGGTTGACCAAGAATAACGTGTTCTATTGTGGAAGCAGTTGTGTGAACCTTCAAGGCATTTATCAAGTACACGGTGAAGCTCAGGTAGTGGAGTTACAGTGAAGCTGGGGGGACTCTGTTATGGGCTTCAGATGTGATCTGAAGACATTCTTAGCGTTGGATGGGCGGAAGCTAATGATCTGCAATTCAATACATCCCAAAGGTTTTACCTTTAGGTGAAAGAATGACAGAGTGAGAAATCAGGGTGGGAAATGAATTGCTGTTGCTGGGGCTGGAGACCCCCACAAAATTTGGCTCTCAGTTTGCTGTGTTCCAACTCTCCACATTCATAAAGTTCTAACCAGTCATCCTCAAAGAATGCTTTTCTTAAAAAGTGTGTCTGTGTGTGTGTGTGTGTGTGTGTGTGTGTGTGTGTGTGTGTAGGTCAGCGGTTAACTTTGTAGTGTTATGTCTCTCCTTCCATCTTTATATGGGTTCTGGGGATCAAACACAGACATCCGGGTTTACACAGTGTCTTTACCTGCTGAGCCATCATGCCAGCCCCATCCTTGCCAAGTCTTTAACATAGGTGTGGCACTGCCCTCCACCCCCCGGGAACTTCACACAGAGTGTATTACCATTGTGAAGATGAATGAAGAGAGGAGAAGATGAAGAGGACAGGAGAACCTAGAAACATCCCCGAGGACACAGAAGCTGGGTTGTTTCCATTAGTGGGTCACAGAGACGTGGAAGTATGGAGTAGAAGTGATAGTTACATTGTTATCATAGGCACTTATTACATTATTTATTTAAAAGGGCTGGCAGGCACTGTGTTGGTGGAGTACTGGTTTCACTTGAACAAAAGCCCCAGGCTCAAGCTCTAGGACCACATAAAACTGGAGAGGCGGTGCATGCCTGTAAGCCCAGCACTCTGGAGGTGAAGTACCAAGATCAAAAGTTTGAGGCCTTCCTAGGCCACACAGCAAATTTGAAACAGCCTGTGCTACATGAGATTCTGCCTCCAACCCCAAATTCCTAAAAATTACTGGCAAGTTACTAACTAGCCCAACCAAGTTGCCTATACTTTTTTGGTCTTGTCTTCTTAATTTCCTCTCTCCCATCACCAAAGAAAGGAATTGCCTCTCTCCCTGTGGGTTGCCTGTCTCTCCCTAGGGGCCTGCGGGTATCCTTGAAAGTCAGATTGATTTCACTGGCACAGATGCAACTGTGAGGTGAGAGCCAAGGACAGGAAAGGAAGGGCATGCATGGGTCTCTCGCTGGCCACAGACCAAGCATGGCATCAGTAGACAGACCAGCTTTGGGAAAGACCATGGACAAGCTCAGAGCTTCCTGTGTCTCTAAAGACACAAACCTGCGTTGCCACAACCTCATCACCACAATACATGGTCTCTGTCCTGGACAGAATGCCCAGAGGGCAGAAGTAGAACAGCTTGTCTTAGAAGCTCGCCTGAGTCCACCTGCCGTGTAAATCAACTTTCCCCATAGCCTTACAGTGACAGATTTCATCCTATTTCCTCAGGCTATAAATTTGAAGTGAAGAACTCACTTTGTCTGCAGCTGGGATTGTGCAAGTGTGCCTTCCCTGTACACCAATCATTAAAGTCTCTCCGGGTTAATTTCCTCGCCTGAAAAATGGGCATAGCACCAGGCTTCCCGAATTCCAAGACGGCCCTTTGCAACATGTCTGCACTCAGCCTATTGGTTTGAGCATGCAGTCATGTTGTTGTTGCTTCTTTTATCCAAGAAGGCTGTGGAAAGATCGCTGATATGTTTAATACTGTTATTAATAGTCACAGCTTCAGTCATGTGATTTAAATAATTTGCCAATTTAAATACCACAGTTCAATGGTTTTTAATATACTCCCAGAATTCTGCATCCATCACTACAATCAGTGTCCTAGTAGCCCCTCAGAGGAAGCTCCATTGGCTATCATTCTTTGTCTTCCTTAAATTTGCCTATCCTGTGTATTTCATACAAATGGAATATTCATATGCCATATCTGGGATTTTTTCCTTTCACTTAGCATCATGTCTTCCAGGCCCATCTGTGTCAGAGCTGGTACCAGTGCTTCATTTCTTTCCTGGCCTGGTTGCTATCCAGCTGTATGAATAGGTATTGTGGTTTGTATTCATTCATTCGCCGATGGTTGCTCTTACTTTTTTTTTGTTGTGTGGTTATTTCCTGTGAGTTGAAGCATTCCCTCCTCAAGACTTAGGAAGTAAATGAAATTTACAAGACTCAGGAAGTAAGCAAAATGTACAGTCTCTGAGAGCTCCAGAAATTTAAAGGACTCATAAAGACTCTCTCCCTAAGGTTATACAGGTAGAAACAAATGCTGGAAGAGGAGTTGTTCTGACCAGGGGAGCTGAATACAAGTCATGCAGAGAGCCCTCATGAGTCATTGTCCACTCTGGTGTGGGTTTCCTGGTAATGTAGCTGCCTTTGGGTCACCCAGGCCCCTACTGATAACCCATCACTTTTACTCCCGAAATCAACCCCAATGAACTCAAGCTACATTTGTCTGTACTTTTTTCTTTGATCTGTCACCCATACTCCAATCTGGAATGAGTGGACATTTGTCCATATCTCCCCAGGAAGAGCTGCATGAGCCTTTTATTTATTATATCGATAAAACTGCTGTGAGCAGAGCCTGGGAGGTGGCATTTTCTTGGCTGTTGGGTATGTAGCTAGAGGTAAAAGTACCAGCTTTTGTGTTACCTTGGAAACTGCATTTATAGCACTTTCCAGGACCACAGGAGTATTTTATAGAGTAGCCGTCTATAACCAGATCACCCTGAACACCTCTGGTCTCTTCTAAAGTAAGCACATCATCTTACAGTGCGGTCAGTAGCATATGCTGACTCTAATTTCTGAATATCCTTGCCAATGGCTTTTCTCTTTGAGCCATCCTACCAAGAATGTCTTTCTGTGCCATGGATATCACTTCCCTGATGTCAGTAATGGTGACTGCCTTTGCCTGTTGGTGATTGATATATCTTGCTTGGGAAGATGTCTTATTCAAATCTTTTGCCATTTAAAACTGGAATATCGTTGTTTATTGTTGAATTATAAGAATTCGTTGTATATCTAGATTGAAGTGCTTTAATGACCTGAACCAGCAGGTCATTCTTCAGCCACAGGTTCCTGAGAGAGAGGACCAGGAAGTCTGAAGATGAAGAGACAAGTTTGAGATCGGGAGGTCTTGCGTAAGCTGTATCTTATGCCACGCAGGCATATTAGGAGGTACAGCATCTTGTGTACAGTTTTTAGGGGAGAAGTGGGATTGTGTCAGCAGAAAGCTATCATCCAAAGGGACAAAGTCAGCAGGAAGCTAATCAGGTAATGTTGCACGAAGGGAACGCAGACAATTCCAACTGCAGCACAGACAACATGGAGCAGTCTTGGGAGTGATAACCACAGCCCCTTAAGGGTGGGCAGAGTTAGATTCTCAGGAACCAAAATCCAAAGCTTCAACTCCCCCAAGGCCCTGGCCCTGGGCCATTACTGACTCTGCCAAGTATATTCCTTGTATTAGAGAAGAAATTGTGTTCTTTTTCTATACACCAGGGCCTCAGGGAAAAGCTCCCAGGGCCCTGGCCCCAGGCTATTACTGACTGCCAAGTGTGTTCCTTGTTTGGAAAAGGAACTATATTCTCCATAGACCAGAGCCTCAGGGAAAGCTTCGGATCAGCTCAGCCCTCAGCATCTTACTGGATAAATGATTTACAAATATTTTTTCCTATTATATATGGACTGTCTTTTCCTTTTCTTAATGGAATCCTCTGAATCCCAAATGCTAATTCTGATGAGGTCCAACTTATCTTCTTTTTCTGTTTATTGCTTCTCACTGTAATGTCATGATGAAGACAGCATTTTCGATTACAGCATTGTGACAATTTCCTTGTGTGTTCTAAGACTCCGAGAGTTTTCATTCTGATATTTAGGTTGATGACCACTCCAAGTTAATATTTCTACACAGTGTGGGGTAGGAGCCCAACATTGTTCTCAGCGGATGTGTAGTTGTTGCAGGTGAATTGTCTTGGAACTCTTCTTGACAACCACTTGACTACATGTGTGATTGTTTATGGACTCTCTAGTCTCTTCCCTCCCTCACGCTTCTCTTCATGTAGAAAGCGCCATTTTTTTTTTCTTGAAATTATTTGACTTGCTTTTCCATTGGAATCTGGGGTCTGTTCCCCAACATCTGCAAAAGAGACTTTTGCAGTAGGGTGTACATCGACTCTGTACATCAATTTAGGGAGGCTTGTCATCTTAACAACATCAATTCCTTCAGCACAGGGCATTAGTCTCATTTAGTCATTTTTTTCAGAAATTATTTATAGATTGTATCCTTATAAAGTTTAGACTTGTCAATTTGTTCCTATTTTGTGCTGTTGTAAATCAGATTGTTTTCTTAATCGTTGTCTTCAAAGTCCATTGCTGGTCTACAGAAATGCAATTGCTTTTCATGCCCGACTTGTCTACAGATGAAACCCTGCTACATTTGGGCACGGGTAGGGTTTGTTGTTGTTGTAGTGTTCTTTTGTGGGTTGTTTAGGATTTTCTCTCACAAGATCATGCTGCGTGCATTTTCTTCCTCAATCGAAATTGTTAATTCTCTATTCACTGACCTACATGCCTCATGAAAGGATGCTGTAAAGGATTCTGTCAAATTTTACAGTAAACTTAATTACACCGTTTCTTAAAGCTCTCATTGTTTCTCTTAGGGAGAAATGTCCCTGGACCACTTCACTCACTGCTCGTGGGGAATGCTACTCCTCCTTCCTCTGCTGCAAAGAGCCATGTGTGGAGGTAGAGAATAGCTCATTAGGGTTATCAGTACCTGATGGGCTTTGGGCACCTGCAAGGAATCCTGATCAGAACCCGCCTTGCTGAAGGAATTCCTGAGCCCCACATATGCCCATCGGTGCCAAGAGTAGAGCCTTTCACCTGACTATATAACAGTAGCCTTTGTGCAAAATGGCTCACAGCTGTCCGAGTTATTCCCATAAGACCAAAACAGGAAGTCCCACCCACTTTACGGAAGAAACTCAGTCAACAGATTGTCTGGCTTGAGATCTTAGATTCATAGGACACCAGACACTCCATTGACAATAGTAACAATGTCTTTGGTGCAGGACTTGGGGCAGTCTACCCACCGCTTGGGGGCCAGGGACTGAACTCAGGTCACCATTGTGAACAAGAATTCCTGGAAAGGAGCCAGGCAACAACTGATTGATTAGAACTGTAGTGATTTGGAAAACTGGAGTGTTGTAGGTCCAGGACCTAATTACTCGATATTTAATTTAGAGGATAGCCTTTGCCCCCTAAATGGACATTCTATGCTGACCTCTGTCTGATCTAACATCCTGTGGTTAACAGATAAGTAGCTATACAGCTCTAGCTTCCATTCACTGAAAAGCTAAGAGCATCATCAAATGGCAGAGGAGGAAACAGGAAAGCCCCCCCCCCCCTCTTCTTTCTGTACCAACCACTCTCTGATGTTTCCAACAACAAATTGTTTAAATATCTTGACTTATAACTCTCTTTCTCTGTTACTGTAAAACTCCACAATTAAAGCATTATACTCCACATTGGAACATTATACTGCAGGCGATCTAAATGGTTACTAGACCGGCCATGGCCACTCATGATGTTGCCTGTAGAATAGACTCTGTCTCTTATTCCTTTAACAGTAGAGTTGTTTCTTTTGATGACACAGTGCTGAGGGGTAGTTGTCTTTACCTGCAGAGCCATCTCACTTGCCTGAATGGAGCCTTTCTGAGTCAAGGGTTGACTATTAGACCCTACTGGGGAGAGGCATATGACATTGTCATTGAATGATGTACCGCGGTGTACTTTGCCAATATCCCCTTTCATGTTGCATTAGAGAGGAACAGGCAATACTGTGTGGAGAGATCTCCATTGTGATGGGAGACACCAACAAAGGCTCTAGGATCGAGCCAGCTGATCTCAGGAAGTTCTGAAAGAGTGTTGGCATGGCAGTGTCCCTTGTCTTTCAACAACACATTTGATTAATTTAAACCCTCCTGCCATACTGAATAGCTGAAACCAGGTATCCCAGTGACCTAAGATGTGTGTCTCAATTTCTTGTCTTACCTGGATATTGGCATCATTCTGTCTTGCTGTTCAGTGTCCTCCAAACACTTAGGAATATGACAATGGACAACCCAAGTCTCACATGTGACAATTTTGTTAAAAGGTAGGTATTACCTGTCAAGTGAATATGTTGAACCTGTGCTGGAGGGTCAGCTTGTTATTTGATTTTCTAAATGGCTCAGGAGAAATTAAAAACTTCATCTCAAAGAACTTAATCCGCAACTGCATGGGTGGAATTATGAAAAAATCTTATAAAATTATTATCAGAATTATATAAATTATCAAACTTAGGAAAAAGCCTCATAAAACATTTGAAACTATTCCTTATGTTCAGGTTCAAATGTCTGAGAGCCGAAGAAAGAGAAAAACAATGTTCAAGATAATAAAAAAGAAAAATCCTATTCCAGCACTAAAGCCCCCTAAAGGGGGAAGAAGGAATGTCATTAGATCATCGTGAAACTCAATTCTCGGGTTGCAAGGCCCTGACCGGCCACAGGAACAGAAATCGGCCTTGTTGAGCCTTTTACGCCATTGAAGGATGGTTCAGCTGGATTCCAAGTAGACGCTCTGCTGGAGTTACTGGTGTGAAAAATCTTCCAAAGTGAGTAGTATGCAGGTGTCCCTTGCTAAGAGGGCGGAGCTGAGATCAATGAAGTGGTCCAGGGACATTTTTCCCTAAGAGAAACAATGAGGGAGCTCTAACAAATGGTGCCATTAAGTTTACTGTAAAGCATTTGATAAAATGCAGAATTCTTTCATGAGGCACATAGGTCAATGAATGAATGATTAATTGTTTGGATTAAGGAAGAATATGCACGCAGCATGAGTCTCGGGATGGGGACTGGTTTCCTGGGATTGCCAGCAGAAAAGCTTCCCACACAAGTGGCATTCAAGTGGATCCAGAAGAGTGAACAATTCACCAGGTGAGGAGAGAACTGCTCTTGGAGGCTGTTTCTTTACCTGTAACATGAGAATAAAAAGAACAATTTTCTTATCTGTAGCAGAATGGCCTAAAGCCTAGGAGTGTAGTTCTAAAATGGTTTGGGTTCAGCCTTGCTCTGCAGTGGAAGGGTTTTTTTGGGGGGGTGGGGGGGTGGAGAAATAATAGAAATCATATTGTTAAAAATAATAGCAAATAACTTTTAAGCCTAAGTTGACTTTTAAAAACTGTCTTTGAAATGGCAGTTACAGCAGCAGCAGAAGAAGAACTCCCAAGAGAAGTACTTTCAATGATGCTTGACACCTTCCCTGTTCTCAGCCCAAGGCAGAGGATTATCCTTTGGTCTGAAGAGTGTGGGAACAGAAAGGGACAGGGGATGATTCACAAAGCTAAATCTCTGGGACCCGTCTTCCAGGGAGAGGCACTAGTGTAAGGACAAGGGGGAACTAAGGGAATGTTGGGTTCTTTCATCTTTGACGTAGTGTCTGGGATTAATCCCCATAACCTAATGCATGCTGGGCTAGGGTACTATTGAGCTGAGTCACAGCCAGAGCCCTGCTGACTATTTCGTCCCTCCGAGAGTATGGCAAGACAGGATGGTGTATAATGGGGAGACAGAGACATTGGAATCGAGTCCTTGGTCCTTTGTTCCCAAAGGCCTTGCTTCTAATTATCAGTGTATATGTGGTCACACTCATGAAGCACAGGAATTCACGAAGGCCATAATGACTGTGACCTCAGATTTTGGGTGGAGAGTTTTACATTTAAGAATAAATCACTCAAAACCAGGCACGGTTGGCATATATCTTTAATCCCAGGATTTGGGAGGCAGAGGCAGGGGGATCTCTGTGAGTCTGAAGCCAGCCTGGTCTACAGAGTGAGCTCCAGGACAGCCAGGGTTAGGTAGGCTTTGTAGAGAGACCTTGCTCAAGAAAAGAAAAAAGAAAGAAAGAAAGAAAGAAAGAAAGAAAGAAAGAAAGAAAGAAAGGAAACAACAACAACAACAAAAGAAAAACATAGCAGATACAATAAGTATTTTTAAAATTAAATAACAATGTTCATGTATGTCCCACACTCAAATCTAATAGACATCAACACTGTAGGCTCTGTTTTGAACCTTGAGTTGGGGATGCTTCCTCTCTTTCTCTCTTCTCTCCTTCTAATAGAATGTTACTGGTGGTGCTGAAGCTTCAGACCCTCACCCTGCCCCTCAGTGTCACCTCCCTGGAGATTGTACACTTTGGCTACACTCACAGTCTCATAAACAAAAGCTGGGTTTCGGGGTGTGGGGTTCAAGAGAACAGTGAGGCAGATCTCTGGGGAATAAGCTTACTAGAAAACTTATTAACACCATAGACAGACAGACATACACAGAGACAGACAGCATGGATTGGTCTTTGGAGAGAGGAATCAGAGCACATCAGGCAAAAGCAGGCTCTGGTTTTTATGTCTTTCTGAGGATGGAGGCAGTTTCACACACAAGTATGCAGTCAGGCTTTCTAATAAGAGGCAGGGAAGAGAGCTGGGAACAGGACATGTGGTACCAACACCCCCCATTGATGTTAGCTCCTATCCCAAGTGAGAGAGCCTGGCCTAGGATGTCAGACAATGTCTCAGGAGGGTGCTTGTGTCTGTAAGTGGAAGCTACTGGAGATATTCTGTCCCAAGCAGAGGCCAGATTCTCAGGCTTTTGGCCCTTGAGGGACTGATCACACAGTTTGAATATCTCTCCTTTCCCACCACATACCTCTGCCTCTTATCACTCCATTCTTAAATGAGTGTCCTTAGAATTAAAAAAAAAAAAAAAAAAAACAAAACTGACACTGTGCTGTGTTGCTTTATGCCACACATGATTTGCTTGGTGTATTTTCAAGGTGTGTCTCTATTGTTGGAGGGTCACTCCCTTGAGACTGAGATTTGGGTCTAGTGATTCTGCCTCAAAGCTCTCCCTGGGGAAATCTTTCTGTATGCTTTGAAGTGGATTTGCCTGAACTTCACTGAAGAACAGAGGATAAGAATAAAATAAAAGTGTCCACAGTTATTACAGCCACCCAAATTTAGTGGCTTAAATCACTGGTAATAAATGATTCTGCTCCTGAATCTTCAATGTGGGCAAAGCCCAGCTCTGTCCCCAAGAGCATTACCTGACGTGGCTCAAAAGCTAGCCTCCCCCCAAGTATTCTGCAGTGACTTATAACCCTTTTCCACCTAAGATAATTTTATGCAACCTAGGTGTGTAGCTATATAAGACAGGTATATAAATCAGACATTTACTGACAATAAACCATAGAGAGATTCATTTTAAAACAATTCTTTCAGAGATATGTATGTGCAGCTTTACCACTTATTAAATAGGAGAGCAATTTTACACACTACTGAGATGAATATGCTTGGTTATTTTTATATAAAGAATGAAATCTTGGTAGCGCAGGATATAGAGTTCTTCAAAGCTTTTCGGAGTTGACTGGTATTTTGATTTTAGAATTATCAATGCTGTGACTGCTGTTTCACATAAATATGTAGTGCACACAACATAAGGATATGTAGGGGCCAGGCAATGGTGGCACATGCCTTTAATCCCAGCATTTGGGAGGCAGAGGCAGGCAGATATCTGAGTTCGAGTCTAGCCTGGTCTACAGAGTGAGTCCAGGACAGCCAGGACTACACAGAGAAACCCTGTCTCAAAAAACCAAAAAAATTAAAAATAAAAAAATAAAAAATAAAATAAAATAAAAAAATGTAGGCCAGGCAGTGGTGGCGCACGCCTTTAGTCCCAGCACTTGGGAGGCAGAGGCAGGCGGATTTCTGAGTTCCAGGCCAGCCTGGTCTACAGAGTGAGTTCCAGGACAGCCAGGGCTACATAGAGAAACCCTGTCTCAAAACAAAACAAAACAAAACAAAACAAAAAAGGGTATGTAGGGACATTTCAGAATAAAATTGGGATTTGGAAGTCCTGTGCTATCCCAAATCAAGATTCATTTAATGGTTTGTAATGGAACTTATCAGCAATTCAAAAATCAAGATTTAAAATCAAGCACTGTATGGGCAGTGGTGGCGCACGCCTTTAATCTAGCACCTGGGAGGCAGAGGCAGGCAGATCTCTGAGTTCGGGGCCAGCCTGGTCTACAAACATAGTTCCAGGACAGCCACAGCTACACAGACAAACCCTGTCTCTAAAAAGAAATAAAAAATAAAACAAACAAACAAAAAACAAACACTCTAACACAATGCAACCTAAAGATATAATAATTTAATACTTACCTCTTGAAGAACAATGAAGGAATGTAGTGTGTCTTTGTTTCCTGTATTTAAGCCAGTATGTTTCTATAGAAGAATGAAACTATATATGTCTAGTAAGAACAGAAACTAAAACACTGTCATTCGTATGAGACATCTGGAATCAGAGCCCCGTGCTCCAGCTGCATTCGCTGGCACTGCATGGTGTGAGAGCGTGCAAGGTGCAGTGAGCTTAATTCGCCCAGTGACTTCAGAACCAAGGCCACAGTGAAATCTCACAATGCAACACAGGTGAGCAGTGTACAACACTTCGTATTCATTATACATCCGAACTAATCTGGGGTCTCTGTTCAGAAACCTTTTATTGTTACCAAAATCTTTTGTAACACTCCTATTCAGTTATAGTTTAAGAAGTTGGAGGCTGGGGCACTTACACACATTTTTTTTTCCCCTACAACCAATGACTACCTCAAAACATGGCTGCAAATGTCCTGAGACAGCAGAGGAGATGGACAGGGAGATTTTATAATCCGTCTCAGAAGTTATGCCCACTCAACGATGTCCCAATCTACCAACTGAAGCTGGTACAAATGTCACCCAGGTTTGGGAGGGGTGGACATAGAGGAAACATCCTAAGTTCGATTAGAAATGTGCAAAGAGAGGATCTCAGTTACGTAAGTGTGATATGGAATGCATTTGGGCCAGCTGCTTTTAGAAATACAATCTGCCACTCCACTATCCAAAGTATAGGCTGCATACACACACACACTCAAACAGGCAGGCAGGCAGACAGACAGACAGACACACACACACACACACACACACACACACACACACACACACACACCAAGACAAAACAAAACAAAAAACTGGGTGGTGGTGGCACATTACTTTAATCCCAGCACTCAGGAGGCAGAGGCAGGTAGATCTCTGAGTTCAAAACCAGCCTGATCCACAAAGCAAGTTCCAGGAGAGCCGGGACTACCCTGAGGAATCCTGTCCCTAAAAAACAAAAACATGTTGTATTATCTGTTATTGTCATTTTTTAAAGCTGTAAAGGGGCAAGTATCCTTTCTCCAAACAGAAGTACAGTTTTGTAGAGAATGAGGATGACGTGTCTTAGAGGGTACTAAAGGGTTCACATGTATGACGTGATGATACTTCTCCCGATACAGAGAACATCTTCTTCCCACACAGAATGACAAGGGACAAGCACACAAGAAGATTTTAACATCTTTCTGTCTCATAAAGAAAGAAAGAAAAACCTGGTTCTACCATCCCAGGACTTTAATGGAAAACCCTGTGGTTGGGGGCACACGTTTGTTCTCTCCAGGCTCCAGGCTCCAGGCTCCAGGCTCCAGGCTCCAGGCTCCAGGCTCCAGGCTCCAGGCTCCAGGCTCCAGGCTCCAGGCTCCAGGCTCCAGGCTCCAGGCTCCAGGCTCCAGGCTCCAGGCTCCAGGCTCCAGGCTCCAGGCTCCAGGCTCCAGGCTCCAGGCTCCAGGCTCCAGGCTCCAGGCTCCAGGCTCCAGGCTCCAGGCTCCAGGCTCCAGGCTCCAGGCTCCAGGCTCCAGGCTCCAGGCTCCAGGCTCCAGGCTCCAGGCTCCAGGCTCCAGGCTCCAGGCTCCAGGCTCCAGGCTCCAGGCTCCAGGCTCCAGGCTCCAGGCTCCAGGCTCCAGGCTCCTGAGCACACAGATGTTCTTCCCACCTCCTCAACAGCATGGTGACTGAACTTGAGAAGGTTGGGTGCTCTCTGAGTGACCTTTGTTGAAATACTTCACTGTGCTTCAGTTTCCTTCCGTGAACAATGATGCTAATCACAAGGCTTGCAATATTTTGTAAACAGCAAATGTGTTGATTCACCGAGCTCCCTTACACTTGACAAGTGCTTTGAAATCGTTAGCTCTCAGGCATTACAAAGCAGAATGGATTCAGAAAGCTGGAAGTGACTTGCTTCCAGCTCCAGGTCCAGATTTATTTGTGAGCACCCCCAGGATCTACCTATCAGGGGCAGAGCCTTAAGACTGGGCTCTCTTGCGCTGTTACAGACAGGTACCAATAAACCTCTTGACCTGCTCCTATTCTGCAGGCAAGACAGAGAAGAAGCTGGAAACCGCTTGAGTAATGGGAAAGATCAAGGTTCTCTAATTGGATATGAATTCTCTTTCCAAACCCCCATCTTTCCTGGGTCTTTTTCAGGCTAAAGCTCCTCATTCTGTGAAGATGTCTCCGAAAGGAGAAGCAAGGAGGACTCAAGGCTTCCTCGTCTCCTAATGGAGGATGGCTTGGCTTTGTTAGCTGGGCGACCTTGAGCAGTTCCCCACCCCCCTCCGCCGCTATAACTTAAAGGTCCTTATAGCTCTTTTAGTCTACCTGCGGGCGGGGAGGGGGGGGCGTTTCCGTAGCAACAGAGGTGTGGGGTGTTAAGTCTCCCTTTCCAGTATCCAGAACCCAGCCTCCATAGGGACCTTCTAAATCTGCTGGGGCAGAGCCCCCTGGGGCGACTCCTGGAATCACCAAGCTTGGCTCAGGGTGCCACATTGGATGGCCAAAGACTCCGAAGGCAGAGAGGGTGGTTCTTGCTGCTGTCACTGCCCATGTCTGTCTGGGCACCCTCCTCAGGGGTTGCGGGTTATACTCATTTCCTCTCCGGACTCCGGGAAAACACAGCTTGATCTGGCTGTGAGCTCTCTGGGGACTTTTGTTCGCTTTTTGTTTTCCTCCTTCTTTTGAGACCAGAGCGCTCAAACCACTGAGGTCCTTGTTGGTAGCTAGACTGCGGCCTATCCTTCTGCAAAAGCCCTCTGCACCTCGAAGTAGAAACAGCTCCACCAGGGGGCAATGCTAAAAAAAAAAATCGATATGGGTACCAGAGGAGATGTTCCTCCTTGGCAATCTGAGTTCCTAAGCCAAGCATCCTAACTCCTGGCTCCTAGCTCCTGGCTGAGCAGCACGAGAACCCCAGCGGGTGGAGTCGCATCGCGCTTTGATGTCGCACGGCCACACGGTGGCGCTGCCGCACCGCCCTCCAGCAGACGACACAGGGCTAGGCATGCCCCAGGCAGGGACAGGCCAGTGTACAGGCACCTCAACTCTCCCCTTGATGGCCAGTCTTGGGACGCAGTGTCCCCCTTTATGCCCTGCGACACATTCGCCACCCTGCACTTGAGCCTCTTGGAGGTCGGGAAGCTGAGGCTGAAAGAATTAGGAATCTGGGTTTAGCGTCAATGGCTAAAACTCTGACAAGGCATTTTCCTGAAAGGAAAAGAATAGAGCTGTAAGAGAAAAGAGCCATTAGGATGTATTTCCAGTGGCTCCTAGAAACTGCCACAACCTGCGGCGAGGTCAAAGTTAAACCATTTTGTACGGAGCATGAGAGTCAATACTGGCCCTAGCAGCAGTGAACAGAGCCGACGGTCAATGCCAATGCCGGCTGTCTGTTGCCAGGATCTGGGGACATCCCACCGCAGAACCTTGTGCCCAAGCTTTCAGTCACTGAATAAGAAGGAAAAGAGACCCCCAAATTCCTTCTTTCCCTCCTTAGAAGTAAGAAAGTGGAAACGCCTTTCACTTGGTTCTGATCTTTGCAGGTGACGGCACAGCAGCAAGATGGAAGAAACACAGATCCCTGAAGTGCCCAGTTCTGAAGGCAGGCTCTCTTACCTAAAGATGGTTGTCCGAGTGAAATGAATGCCACCGTGCTTGGAGGTCTTGGGGTACGATGGTCTTCCCATTACTGTAAATGAATACGATAAATAAATGGATTTGTTTTAAAAAGGATTTCTTTTGGCTCACAGTTTTTGAGGTTTGTTTATAGTTGGTTCTGTGGTGAGACAAAATCAGGGTGGAAGCACACAGAGGTCTGTCAACCTCGTGGTGTCTTGGAGACATGGGGACGGGGTATATTCCCAACACCTTCTTCAAGGGTGTGCCCCAATAGCTTAACTTCTTCCACCAGGTTCCTCCCTACCCTCCCAGTAGTGTGCTGGGTAGGAACCACAGGTTTAACATATGGGCTCTCAGCAGACACCAACAGTCCAACGGCTAGCAAGGGAGATGGTCAGCTGTTTGGTATGGTAGCATACCATAACTGGCTGCAGAATTAACTAACTACTGCATCTGATCAGGTAATAGGATCCTTGGTTAAGTGGGTATGCTAGGTAGTATCGATTGTCAACTTGACAGGCTGTAGAATCGCCTAGGAGACAGGCCTCCAAGCACACCTGCAAGGGATTATCTTCATTGGGTTAACTGAGGGGTGGGGGGAGGCCTGCCCTAGAGCCTAGAGGTGGGCAGCACCACTCCTTGGCTTTAGGTCCTGGGGTGCATACGAAGGAGAAAGCTAGCTGAGTGGAATCATTCACACTCCTCTGCTTCCTGCCTACTGATGCACTGTGACCACTTTCCTCAAGCCCTTGCCACTACAGCGTCCCTGCCATGAAAGACTGCACCCTGGAGCTGAGAGCCAAGACAAGCCCTTTCTCCATTAAGTTACTTCTTTTGTCAGGATATTTTATCACAGTAATAGGAGAGTGGCTAACACAGTAGGAGAAGGGAAGTTTCAGGGTAGAAGGAAAAGGACCCAAGTTCTAAATACAAGACAAGACATTAGACTCTGAGGCTGCTTTCTGCAAAGCATAGACCTGTGTGTGTGTGTGTGTGTGTGTGTGTGTGTGTATGTGTACATACACATACATAAACACATGTATTTATACATATATAAATGCATGTAT
Source organism: Arvicanthis niloticus (assembly GCF_011762505.2). Classification (NCBI taxonomy): domain Eukaryota; kingdom Metazoa; phylum Chordata; class Mammalia; order Rodentia; family Muridae; genus Arvicanthis; species Arvicanthis niloticus. The sequence continues at coordinate 19,101,015 of NC_133430.1, read as the reverse complement.
ACACAGACATGTGCATATATATGTATATGTGTGTATTTATGCTTATATATAGACATGTGTATGTATGCATGTATACATAGACATGTGCATATATACGTATTTATGCACACACATGCCATCTGCACACCATTAGCAAGAAAAGTAAGCTTAAATAGTTCTTAGCAAACTGTCTGGGGAGGGCTTAGAAAGAAATTTTCAAAGGTCAGAAGCTGTCACAAGTTTACTTTCTCTGGGTTGGACACCATTCAGAGCTAATACACACACACACACACACACACACACAGAGAGAGAGAGAGAGAGAGAGAGAGAGAGAGAGAGAGAGAGAGAGATCTGTCTATGTTGGAATATCCTCAGGTAGCTATAGACTATATCTTACCATGTATTTTCTCAGAGAATTGCTAGAGTCTGACGGCCCATTTGCATCCCCTCTTCCTGAGTCATATCTTTATTGCATCAAGGAGGTCAGGCTAAAACTTCATTCCTAATTACAACTCCAATGATCCCTTGTCACCACAGGCCCTCACTTCTCATTGCTGACATCTTCAGTTCTGCTGCGGCCGAGCTGCCCCTGCCGGTGGGGTTCAGCAAGAGAGAGAGTGGGGACAGATGTGAAGAATGGAGACCAGACAGAGTGTGATTCAATCCCATTTATTCTTCAGTCTCTCTTCCTAGTCCAAGTCCCAAGTCTTGAGTTCCTAGTCCCTAGTTCCTAGTCCCTAGTGCCTCCAAGTTCCAAGTTCCAAGTGCTAAGTGCCTAATGCCTACTACCTAGTTCTTCTGAGTTCTCTAGTCCAAGTGTTTTCTTCCTCAATGCCTAATTCCTACTCCAAGTTGTACTCCAAGTTGTATTCTCTAACCTAATTCCTAGTTCCAAGTTGTACTGTCTGAAGTGTCTGATTCTCTGTTTCTTTCTTCTGTCTGCCTCTCGCCTTTTATATGTCTCACTTCTAAGCCACACCTTTAAGTCATGCCTTTAATCATGCCCTTAGGTCTTGTCTCTAAATCTGATCTCTAACTCATGCCCTTAAGTCACACACCCAAGGGGAAATCCTGGGTATCTAAAACAAGATTGTTATCAGAGTGTGCTCAGCTGTTGTAGGCTGATGTAATCAAGTCTCTTGTCAGGGTATATGGCTCAAGATGGCTGCAAGGATGATAGCTGCCTTCTGTCGGCTCCCCACACAGTTCCACTCTTGGGCTGAGTTTACAGCCAAGTCTTCTGGGTTTGAGCTCTCTCCACAGTGCTGCTGATGGCTTAAACCGTTGTTATTGAGCACCCCTGTTTCCGGAAGTCATTCACTCCAGGACACTGCCCAAGGCTGTGTCTGTCTTAGCTAGGCTCTTTCATCTCCCCGCTGATTTCTCTCGCTTTGCAGTCCTGCACATCTTATGCTTTCCCTCCAGCACCCCCACCTCCACCAGCTGTCTGGTCTTCACCTCACCCAGTGGTCCCAAGTTGTAACCAATGTCTGCATCCCACCACTCTCCTCTCACTCTGTGCTTTGCTCTAGAGCAGTGGTTCTCAACCTGAGGGTCCCAACTCCCAAGTGGAAGTTGGGAGAGGGTCGAATGTCAGATATCCTGCCTATCAGATTATTTACATTATGATTCATAATAGTAGCAAAATTACAGTTATGAAGTAGTAGTAAAACAGTTTTATGGCTGGGGGTCACCACCACATGAGGAACTGTATTAAAGGGTGACAGCACCAGGAAGGTTGAGAACCTCCAGAGATTTTTATGGTTTTAAACCTCCCTGGTTTTCCCCCCAGAGAATTATGACCAACGTAAACAAACATAGATATTCAGAGAAGTGCACAGAAAGTCTCTCTCTGTCTGGCCAACTCATTAAAAGAAAAAAAACAAAAACAAAAACAACCTCCTTTCTCTTCTCCAAGCACACGCAAGCCTGATCCGAGTATCCCTTTGCTGAAATCTCCGAGCTTCTTTTTACTGGCCTGTGCACATCTCTGTTGCCATGGTTACCAGGCTCTTGGGGACCTGCCTCTGTGCCCTCCATTTCATACGCATCTACCACTCGCCCACAATACCACCCCAGCGATCCATCCACAGCCACTTGGTGTTTTCTGAATGGGCCCAGCTCAGCTCCTTGTCTGTGTTTCTCTTTCACAGGTCTGTTCTCACAGAGACCTCCAGTCTCTCTTCACTCTGCCCAGTGACTGCTGACTCTCCAGTCACTTGCTTCTTCTGGGGCCTGCTGTGGCAAGGGGCTCCTATAACACTTGATGGTATTCCTTTGGGGCGAGAATGCATGCAGTGCAGTTGTGTAGCTGTGTGAGCATGCAGGAGGCAGGCTCAATGGATTTTGTGAAGTGGCCAGCCAAACGAATGTGTGAGATCTATCACTCACCTAGCAAGGTAGACCCTGAGGAGCAGTTTGGGGGCTGAGGGAGTAACAGTGGTAGTTTGCTTAGGAAGAACAAGGCCCTGTGTTCAATCCCACACCAGCACCATGGGAAACGAATAGACAGGAAAACTAGCCTGGCTGGGTCAGAGGCCGGGAATGAAGGCCGGAGAAGCGGCCTCAAGCTGCAGAGCTTCAAGAAAAAGAATCTCAGAGCAGCAGGTTTATGTGCAGCCAAGACACCCATTGGTGTGTCTATTGGTCCAACAGCCCAGCGGGGTACTTGTGCTGACGATAAAAATCATGTCGCTTTCAAGCGCTTTGACGACACTCAGCTGTGTCCCCTGTGACTGCCCATGCTAGCCAGCTGAATGACTCTGATGGCAATGGTGGCCCAAGCGGATGAGAAGCCAATCCTTCAGAGGAAGCTCGTAGGAACTGGGGCCGAAGATGGAATGCTCTGGTCCAAGACTCACTTCATGACTACTCACAGCTAATTGGCTATGACTGGCCATATGGTCCCACCCAACAAGAGGCCTGGGAAGTGGAATCCTGGCAGAGGTGAGAACTTAGAATCCCTAGGCAGGGCTCTTAGGACTAATTAATTGGAGACCAAAAGGAAGTCTGCCATGGGGGTGGGGGGAAGGAGACATTCTGAGAATGAGGCAAAGGCTATGACTTTTGGCTGCCCTTGAATAGAGCAACCACCAGCTTTAGTCACTTGTCTCTTTGCTGTGACAAAATACCAGATAAGCGTGACTTAGAGAAAGAAGGGTTTAGGGGGCTGGCAGTTTGAGGGTACAGCCTATCATGGTTACAGCCTATCATGGTGAGGAAGCCATCGCTGGAGGAGCTTGGGGGGGGGGGGGTGTCACAGTGCATCCATAGTCAGGAAGCAGAGGGTGTTGAATACTTGTGTTTGGGTTGCTTTCTCCTCTTTGTATTTAAGAATGATGTGTATGTGTGTGCAGTGTGCATGCATGGGGGTTTGCATGGTTGCATGAGTGTGGGCACCTGCATACACGTGGAAGTCAGGTTGCTATTGCGTCTTTTCCTTGATCATCCTCATTTGAACTTACATTTGGCTAGTCTAACTAGACAGTTTGCTCGTCCTGTTGCACCCCCCATAAACTGGGAATACAGGCAGCCACCGTGCCTGCCCAGCAGCATCTATGTAGGTGCATGGATCAGAACTCTATTCCCCATGCTTACGAGACAAGTGCTTTACCTGCTGAGCCATCTTCCCGGCATCCCTCCCCTTCCTTTTTTTATTCTGTCCAGCATTTAGGATGATCTGCCTCTTCTCCCTTAGCCTGACCTAGGTAATCCCTCACACACGCCCAGAGGCTGGTCTCCTAGGTGACTCTGGATCCTGTCACTCGACAATCAATATTAACCATCACAGCCACCACCCCTGCCCAGGAGTGTCCTGCTCTTTTCTAAGAACTTTGTCTCCGTGGCTACCAAACCCCACCCAGCCTTACTGCTCCATAAAATCCACCCAAGGTATGGACAGACAGCGAGGACATCTTTGTTAGCCCCCCCTCCCTTTTTTTGGACATGGAGTCATATGTTCCATATCACAAAACTCTATGCTTTCAGATGGCTTTCTATCATTTTGTGTTGATGTAACCTCTCCTTCTTGGTGCCAAATCCCTTGGGGTTCACAGCCGACCTAAACTGTTCCCCTGTGTTCCTTTTACATGGGCTCAGCATTCACTCAGTGTTTACCAAATCTACTTACTCTCTCTCTCTCTCTCTCTCTCTCTCTCTCTCTCTCTCTCACACACACACACACAGAGAGAGAGAGAGAGAGAGAGAGAGAGAGAGAGAGAATGCAAAAGAAGGTAGAAGGATAAGAAAGATGCAGTCTTGTTTTGAGTCTATCAAGGCATCCAATAAATGCTTACATTGAATCAAATCATCCTGCAAGCTCCTTCCAAGAAAAAAAATCAATGTCTGAGAGATGAATTGGGGGGGGGTGTCAATGGCCAAAGAAAAGAGAGGGACTTCACTCACACATTGGCTTTTCTACTCTAGGGGGGGCTGGGATAGCAAGCACCAAGTAAGAATAAGGAAAGGTGGGGCTGATGAAAGGAGAACACAAGGGAGGAGGGGAAGGGGGAGAGAAGGGAAGGGAGAGAAAGAGGGGAGGGGGAGAGGGAGGGGAGGGGAGAGAGGGGAAGGGAGAGAAAGAAGGGAAGGGAGAGAGAGGTGGAGAGAGAGAGAGAGAGAGAGAGAGAGAGAGAGAGAGAGAGAGAGAGACTAGGTCAAGTTAGCCCTGTGTTATAGTTCTGTACAAAACATCTTCCCAGTTATCAGTAAGTGCACACACAGAGCAGAGCAGGCTTGAACCCAAAGACTTAGAGAATAAAGGGATAAACACAGTGGGAAGAGCAAGACACCCAGTCTTCCCGCCCCATTCCAATTACGCAGGAGATACATTGCAGATGCATGGGAGGACTTGGTGCTTTCAGCAGGAGTGAGCTTCAAGCCCCTGAAAACTGAGCCAGGCAAGCATCATGACCCTCAGCAATACACCAGAGGCACTGTCTCCGGCAGAACTCATGGGAGACTAGTCGTGCGTTGCCCAGCTGAGTGGTCTCCAATACAGATGACTTTAAGGCCTGGTTCTCAACCTTCCTAAAGCTGCGACCTTTAGATACAGTTCATGTTGTGCTGACCCCAAATCATAAAATCATTTTGTTGCTACTTCACAACTATAATTCTGCTACTGCCATGAATCATAATGTAAATATCTGATATGCAGGATAGCTGATATGCGACCCCCCAAAGAGGCTGGGTCTCACAGGTTGGGCACTTCTGCTTTAAATGAGCTAAGGGCTAGTGATGCTGCTACAGGGTTGATTTAGGAGTTTCTCAGCAACACCAGGGCACATGAAACAGCATTTCTTTGATGATCGTGTCACCGTCTCTGGCTAAGTCATAGCTCCACAGACAGGACTCTGCCCATTTTCCTGTATCTCTTTACTGTGCAGTATAGAAACCTGTAGTAACCTGTTTCCACTAAACATGTGAAACAGCTATCTAGACCAAACACCTGAATTTTATTCTATTTTAGACAATGTCTTAAATAGACAATTTATTTAGACAATGTCTTAATAGCCCAGGCTGACCTGGAACTTGTGATCCTCCTGCCTCAGCCTCTCTCAGCTGGAGTTAGAGACATGCACACTGCAGAGGCTTAAGAACTGGATTTGTAATTAAACTGAGACATGCTATAAATGCAAAACACACATCAGATTCCCGAGACCGGAGAAAGAAAATAAAAAAACCAATGTAAAATATCTTGTTAACATCTTTCTATTGGTTAGCATTCTACTGACTGTCATCGATTAATGTCTCTAATATATTGCATTAAGCAATGCTTATTCTTTAAGGTAATTCTACCAACTCTTTTGACTTTTAAGAAATATGGTTACTAGAAAAATTTAAGCTAACCTATGGATTACAGCAGATTCCTATGCACGACTCTAGAAGCCTAGGGTGGATTTGGGTAAGATTAGTGGCTCTCACATTTCACTGACAAAGCTGCAAATTATAGCATTTGACCAAATCCCACCCGGGGAAAATTCTCACTCACAAGTTGGCATTTGAAGTCAGGCATGTTTAATTTTTGTTTCTTCATATTTGCTTTTTCATGCTTTTCCTCCTAAACTTATGACTACAAACAAAATGAAAAGCGGCTTTTTAAAAAAAAATTGTTGTTTGTGTGCCCTGGGGATTGAACTCAGAAGCCTCAAGCATGCTAATCACGTGTTCTACCACCAAGAAACACTCCCAGCCCTCAAGGCATCTTTATTCCATAAACTGATCTCCAAACCTAAATTACATCATACTTGCCGTTCTGTATTTCACACACACACACACACACACACACACACACACACTCCTCTACAGGGACCAGCATTTTCCCATGTGTAAAGAGACATGCCTGATTGCTAGATTAAGCAACAGAAATTAATTATTACAGTAATTACTCGGCCACTAAATGTTTGAATGCTAGACCCGACATAGCTGTCCTGGGAGCCACCTTCAGCTTCCGAATATATTAGCTTTGACAAGGCAGCTAGAGCAATGTATTTTTAAGCTGCTTTCTGGGGCTGCACTGTGCCAGTAAGAGCCAGGTGCATCTGCTGTGGTTGGGGGCAGGGAACAACACACCTCAAGACACAGGGTGAGAAATAAGAAATACACTGACTTCCAGCATCCGGCTCTCCAGGCCTGAAATCAGATGTCTGAAGGTAAAAGCCTTCAGCCTTCAGGGTGGCCACTTAGTGGAGGGTGGACAGGTGCCCAGCTGGGTGATGGGTGAAACTAGAAAATAGCTGGTATGAACGGCTCAATCCCTCGTTTTGAAGCAAGGCAGCTGTCAATCAAAAATCCTATACCTGGGGAAAGTCATACTAAGGGAGCTAGGAGCTGTCCTACCTGAGTGATTAAGATTTCTCTCATCAGATCTTGGGGCTCTGGGCCCCCCAGGGTCCATCTCTGATTCCCCCCGTCTTAGGACAAACCCTATTTATTCATGGTGAAGACAGGCCTTCAGGGAACACTATCATCTCAGGACTAAAGATTTGAAAAGGTAACTACACCACCGTGGGCCTTGTCTCCCGTGTGAAGGTGCTGCCTTCACTGGAACTGGTCCAGATGGTTACAGGAGCAAAACCACGAAGTGAAAACCATCGCAGTCATTTGTTGTGCACCTTGAGGTGCAGTTTGAGTTCAGACCACAGGGATTTCTGCAGAACATTTTGCACTTGTGTTTCATGAATCTACCCAGATAAACCAGATGGCAACATCTGGGGTCATCAGCTATTCCACCTGGTCACAAGCCTGCAGGTCCTACTTTAGAACTCATCAGTTCCTCCCAGGAAAAGGCCAGAAGCTATGAGCCCAGATGTCTGAAAGGAGGGCATGTTCCCTCTGAGGCTTTCCCACTTTCGGTCAAGGTAAAGAGTCCTCTGCTTTCTCTAGTCAGTGAGACTTCCACGCAAGCCCAGAAAACCATTTACCCCAAATGAGTCCTTAGTGAGTTACGTTCCCTTGAAGTGTATTATTGTCTAATTGATAAAGAGCAATTATTAATAATAGAAGCTGCATCTGGAACTCGGAGGTTCTGGGTTAAACATCTTAAGGTGTTATTTTATTTAATTCTTACCTAGTCATTTCAAATCTGTTTCTTGAGTGACTGTGAACATGACAGATCCATCAGGAAACGCCCATCACATTCTACAACCATGGAGATATTACAGAAAAGCACATAGAGCCTAGGTACCTCTACTAACTGTGACCATAGCTATGTCAGAGATGGAAAAGATCCCTCTCTCATGTCTCCTGACCGGGAGGACCCTTTCTACCAGCAGGGGAGTTTGTCTTGAAGAGTGAGGACAGAGCTAGGGGAGAGTTTCTGGCCTTTGACACCTCACACAGATGGTTCTTAACTGTGGGCCATACCATTCTTCCAAGACACACTATTGGGAGCGTCTTGACAGCCTCTCTGTGGGATTTTGTTCTTTCTTCGTGTGAATATCACTGTTTCCCTCCTACTTCCTTGACCATGATGACCCAACGCTACCTCACCCGATATCTCCCTTCACCACCCTACACCCCTGCCTGCAAATCACACCCTTACCTCATGAGGGTTCTTTCTCCAGCTGACGTCAAACTTCATTGTGACCATATCTTACTGATGCAAATGTCAGCAAGTTACCTTGAAGCATGACTGTCCTGTGTGGCAGAGCCTGAAGCATGACAGTCCTATGTGGCAGAGCCAGGATCCCTGTCAGTTGGTTTGACCCCAGAGCACCTAGTGGAGTAGGGACTTGTTAGATGCTATGGGAATGTGGTGTGGGCACCTCTCCCAGAGAGCTGTCCTCTGTGGTCACTGGAAATAGGCTGATCCATGTTCATATTACAGTCCTTAGCTACAGAAGATACTCACTGAAGTCTTATATGTTCTTCATATCCATCAGTCCACCTTTAGATGGGTCTCAATGGCAGAATATGGAGTCAAAGAGGAAACCAACACAGATGTTTTTTTCTTCTGGAGGGAAGTGACTTAGAGTGTACGGTATTAGGAAAATGATGCTTGTAGCCCCCGCCCCTCTGTGTGCAAACATATGTGTGCAGGTGTGCTCGCATGTGAAGAGGCCAGAGGACAACGCCTTTTGAATGATCCACCTTGGGTTTTTTTGTGACAAGTTCTCTCATTACCCTGGAGCCTGCAGACCAGACCAGATTGGCTGCTAGGGAGCCTCAGGGATTTGCCAGCCTCCACCTCCCTGGGGTGGAGTCTTATAAATACATCTCATCCATTTGATCTAGGGAGCAAACTCAGATCTTTAAACTTCCAAGGCAAGCATGCTGCCACTTGGGCCATTTCTCCAGCCCCATGACTGAGAGCCTAAAGCTGTCAGACTAAGCCCAAGGATAGTCTTCGGAAGACCCTGCAAGGCTTTCTATACTTCACGGTCTTTCCAGCACCACTTCCTAACCATGCCTCCACCAAAGTTACCAGTAGCCTAGGCCTAGGATCCCTAAACAGACGTCAGGGAGCCCAAACCCAATGTTATTTCCCTTGCGGTGCAACTGACTCATGAGGTAGCGATTTACATGGCCAATTAGTGGGTAAAAGTCTTCGGAGTCTGCCTTATAAACAGAAATGAGCTTTGGGAAACTGCTCCACACATCGGCTTTCTTAGATTTCACATGCTCCCACGGCAAAGCAGCCATTTGGCAGTTAGCTTACTGTGCTTGGCAAGGATGGCTCAAAGTTGCCACAAGTACCGAAATGTGGCCTGTTCTTTTTTTTAAAAAATAAATAAATAAATAAATAAATGTTTTCTCAGCAACATGGATGAAGACTTGAAGTTTAATTCCCTCCCCTCTGATTTTTTGGTTAGATTTTTCATCTTTTAAAATTACATTTTGGGAAGTAGAATTCTGGGCACGCATGTCTGGTTGCCTCGGAAATGCAAACCTGAGATCCCTAAGAATAGAGCTGTGAGCCATGGCACCCCTCTGCCCCCCTGCTGCGGTCAGTCTGGCCCTGTGCTAGGAAGTGTCCTAGAGCTTTAGGTAGTCCTTAAAACAGGGTGGCAAATAACGTTCCGGACCTCTCTCAAGCCTTCCAAGCTAGCAGAGACTAGCTGACGTGCAAATCAGTTGACAGATACTTGGTTCCGATGGTGATCGGTGCCTTAACAACAGGTTGAGGTGCTGTGTGAGTTCCCTAAAGATGTGGCATCCGAGCAGGGAGGGGAGGCCAGCCAAACAGAAGAGGGAAGGAAAGAGATATTCAGGAGAGCCGGGCCTGAGGAGGAGCATTTGCTCTGAAAGGCTAATGCAGCTGGTAGAGACAAGGGGAATCGGAGTGGAGAGAGATCAGCTGGGGAGAGAAGCCTCAGGTGCTCTGTGGGGATTTGGGGAAAGAGGGAGGAGTCTATAGAGAGAGGAGCATGTGATGGTGAGGTCCTATGTTCAAAACTGTTGCTCGGAGAGGGGACTCCAGCGCACAGGGTAGACTGGAGGGATGCGTCGAAGAGACAACAAGGACACTATCAAGAGGCTAGAACAGCAAACTGTGCGGGCACATGCCTAGAGTTCCAGCACTTAGGCAGGAGGACTGCCATGGGTTTGAAGTTTGTCTGCTTTACATCATGAATCCAAGCCAGCCTGGCTATACAGTGAGATGCTGCTTCCTCCCCTGACAACTGCAGAGGTCCGTACCTCCAGGAAGAGGGGACCCTGGCTAAGACAGGAAAGGAAGCGACGACACAGAAGAAAAGGACAAAGGTTCTGCGTGCATCTTGTAGGGCAACACGTTGAGATCCAGGTACTTTGTGGCCACCTGTGGGTGTCCTCTGAATGTGGTACACAGTCTTAGAGACAAACCAGCCCTTGGATACCCACCCTATGACCTTTGGCTGCAGGGTCAGAGGGAAGTGAGCACTCTACCCTGGACACACCTCTTTCTCTTGCATGTCTTGTGTTTATGATTCTTATCCACATTCTGTTTTTCTCTCACATCAGCTTTCCAGTAGATCAGTCATGGGGTGCTGCAGAGTAAGGAGGGGGATAGTGGGAATAAGTTTTCTAACCCCCCCTCCCCCCAAATTTAGGGATCTGGGAAAAGCCACCCCATCAATTTAATTCCATGAATAACACCACTGGTGGGTACGATGGCATATCTTGTATACAAAGCGCGAGCACTCTTTCTTCATTGCCTAGTTGCCATGTATATCAGCACTCGTTTCACAGCAGACATTATTAATCAATCATGATTCTTCCTCTTCAGGAACACTTTCAATTCAATACTTTAGGCTAAGGTTGGCGCAGGAAGTAAAATTCATTTGCCAGCGCACGCTCAGCTTTCATCAAGTGAGCCAACCTGGGAAGAGTGTCTAAGTAACTCTTTGATTGAGGAGCCAAGCTTTCTGGAGGTCAAACGGGGAAGGTGGTTTTCAGTTCTTAGTGTCCGAATGGCTCCTGGTACCCTCCTCAGGCCTCAGTGCCTCTGCCTTAGAGTCTGACAACAGATTCCTCTGTGGTTTTTTTTTTTTTTTTTTTTTTTTTTTTTTTTTTGACGCTCTCCCATCTTCTTTTGGTGACAGAAGAAGACAGAAGTACAAGATAATCAGGATCCAAGAAACACGCTGTTCAATTCAGAGTTTCTCTTTCCAGGTTTTTTTTTTTTTCTTTTCTCTGTTAGGGAATCATCACTCCAAGGTATCTGGTACCCAAGAGAGCCTACGGCACAACTTAACAACTGTAGCAAAACAAAAACAAAGGGACTTGGACTCCATAGTGTTTGTTTACAGCCACTGGATCACTGCGGATTCTCCTTGCTTTCTATGAGCTGTTGGTGTTTCCACCATTTGATTTAGATTACAAGCGGAAGTGGCTATAGGAAAGGACTCAAAAAGAGCACGAGGTGAGGGTGGGGTGGAGGACAAGACTTAAGTATGGTTTCTAGTCCCGGCCCTAGACCTCAAGATGCGGGGCTGTCCCAATCTGTTGCAAGCTCTCTCTCTCTCTGAGTCTCAATTTGCAATGCTTTGATTTTCTCATGTACACCAGGGGGCGCAAGCAGGCTTGTTTTCCAGGATGGCCCTAAGAAATCCTCAGCAACTCTAGGGGATGGGGCATGTAGGAGGGTTGTCAGGAACCACACTGTGTCTGAAAAGTGCTGAGGGTAAACAGATGTTTGAGAATGGACTCTAAAAAGGAGGGGAACATCCTCATGAATGGCTCGACGACGTTTTCTGTATTTGTTTTTCTCCCCGATCAGCCTTGGAACTCTGAGCAGGAGCTAAAAGGGCAAGTTATGTAAGGGCCAGGGCCGCTCCCAGGCTGGCAGGCCCTCAGCCTCAGGGTGAGTCAACACCTGGGAGCTGGTGGCCCAGAGCGGCTCTTTCAAGCTGGCTGAGACTGAACCACTATAGTAAGGCCAGTGTTTCACCCATTCCTGAGCCGGCCAGGCAGGAGACTTGGGTCTATGGGGGAGAAAGGCCCTACATATCTTTGCTCTGGAAAGAAGGGCCGTGCTTTTGGCCCCAAATTGCAAGAACTCTTTTACCAAACGGACCTGTGCACCACTGACCTACTTTTTCCGTAGAGCAGACAGAAGCCAGCCCAAGAGTACACAGCCTTCTTTTCCATCCGTCTCCTCCAATTCCTTCAACAGTGGCCTTGTTGTCCCAGGCTAGGGAACTACGGGTGTGGACCATACTTTCCTGGCCCACGGAAGGGAAATGAGCGGAGGAAATCCGCACAAGGTTGTTTTTTTTTTTTTTTTTTAACTGCCAAATATTTCTTTTCCCTAGGAAGACAGTACATTCAAGCCACTGAGTGGAGACTGGAGTTAGGCCAGCCATAAACTCTCCTAATGAAGACTAATAGGGAACTACAATTACTGTTGACTTCAGAATGCAAACACGAACTTTAGACAGCGATCCCCATCAGCCGGTGAAGCCGGGCACAGATGCCGCGCGATGTTTTTGCCGTTGCTTAGCGATGGAAAATGAACTGTTCCTGCCTCTTATCACTGGAGGTGGAGGTAGCACAATGAGCTTTATTGGACTGAATAGGTATAAAATTAGTTCATTCTTTCTCACTTGGAGAAGGCAATTGGCAGCAAAGCGAATGTCTCGGATGAGGGTCCCTGCAGAAGTTGGAGGAGGAGGGTGGCCTCCTTTCTATCTCAGCTGATCCTAACCAGCCTTGTGTTTTCCTCCAGATAAAGTTTGAATTTTGCCTGGGAGTGACCCTCCAGAATTATCATTAGAGAAAACATACACAAATGTAAGCCACAGGCCAGGTTGGAAATGAGATTGAGGAGAATGAAATCTTAGTAACAAGAAGGCCAAGGGTGCCCCCCAAATCTACTGATCAGGATAAATAACTGAATGTAATGTTAAATATAGACATTTTAGGGTCTCTGTGCTTGGCACTGTATTAGATCATATGTGTGATTTGTAGGTATTGGAGAAAATAAAAATTGGTACCCCCGAAGTCCACAGTGAAGAAGAAACAAAACTGTAAAGCCATTTCTCCCCTTTGATCTCAGGCTCTGACATGGTACGTGATTGCCCTCTCTGAAACAGTGTGGTGGTGTTTGCCAGAAGGTCTCGTTGCTGCGCTTGGATTTCCTCCTTCTGTAGGGAGGGTCCCTTTCTGCAGTCCTTGTGCTGACCTCTCCTGAAACTGCAGTGTGGTAAGTGAAGTAAGTGAGAGAAACCCACTGAGGCTTCCTGCGCAACGATATAGAAAGGACCTTAGTCTCTGCTAACACACACGGTCGGCTAGAAATTGTCGGATACCCTGTTCCTAAAACAACAGGCTGAGCCCAGGGCTGGCAGCTGATGGCAAGACTAACCCTTTCCTATGCTTTCTGAACAAGGACTCACTGTGTAGCTGGGGCAGACTCTAACTCACAGTCATCCGGAACCAACCTTCTCAGTGCTGGGATTATAGGTGCGGGCCACCGCTCCTGAGGGTCCCCTTTCTCACCAGCACTCATGGTAACGTGGCTATTGGGGAGTTTTGGATGAAATCACATGGGCTTGCCAACAGCAAATCTTTTTTTTTTTTTTTTTTTTAATTTAAAATCAACACATAGGATTTGACTCAATGCATGCTGTGTACACTTAGGGCAAACCACAAAGCCTAAAGATGTCCACACCTTCATTCCCATTAACCCAGCACGATGACCTTATACAACAAAGAGATTAGGCGGGTGGGATTGGATTAAGGATTTTGAGATATAAATCCTGGACTCTTCAGGTGAGCCCAACTGGCAATAAAGGTCCTTGTGGAGAAGAAAGGCCATGTTTCAACAGAAATGGCGAAAGGTGTAAAGACACTGGGCTTCTGGATTTAAAAAGAGAGCAAGGGGCCATGAGCTAAGGAGTGCAGCAGTTTCCAAAACCCAGAAGAGTCAGAAACACATTTGCTCCAGGAGCTTCCTCAAGAAACACATTCTCCTTCACATCTTGACTTTAGCTAAGGGAAGGAAACAGTAAAATTCTGACCTCTGGCACCACAAGAGAATCCAACTATGACATTTTAAGGCACAGAATTTGTGCTAATTTGTTCCAAGAAGTAGGAATCAGGACGAATAGACTAGTATTATTCTCATCTCCAGAGAAGTATATAAAAACCCACCCTCCACCTTCTAAAAGACTTAAGTGCGTATGCTATCTGTTTTGCATCCTCAACATCTGTTTGGGTTCTTTTTCCCATGTATACATGCTCTCAAATGTGTAATACATTAATGAGTAAAAACAACCCCCCAGAATATCCAGTTACTATTTTTTTTAAAAGTTTTGGTAAACTTGGGATACAAAGAAATTTCTTTAACCCAATGTGAGCTATCTCCCAACAGTGTATAACAAACACTACATTTAAAGGTTTGAACGCTTTTAAGAATCCTTGCTTGTATTCAGTACTGAAGAACAAGCACTGCCCATGCAATAAAACGAGAAACCCAGAGTAAAAGGGACAGGAATTGGGAGCTACATTCCTTGTTTTTTCCTTGCGTTGTGATAAAAGAATCTTGACAAATGCACCCTAAAGAGCAGGGATTTCTTGGGCTCACTTTAAGGGTAAATTCCGCTATGGCAGAGATGTCTCAGTGGCAGGAGCTTAAGGTAGCTAGTCACACTGCATCTGCTGTCAGAAACCAGAAGGTGAGCGCCAGTGCCCAGTGCTTTCCTCTTTCTGTTCTGCCTTCCCAAGCCCAGGAAGTGATATCACCCTCCAAACTCTGGGTCTCCCATCTCAGCTAACCTACTCAAGATAATCCCTCACAGGCTAACTTAATCTAAACAATCCCTCAAAGGTTCCCAGAGACTTGTCTCTAAGGTGAGGCAGCAGAGCCCAGTCAAGTTGGCGAACAACACTGACCATCATAAAAATCAAAGAAGCAGATTAGACACGAACTAAAAGTGGCATGAATATTCTCAGAAAAAAAAAACACTAATAGCTGTACAGAGAGAGTATAAGAATTAACAAGTGTGGTTAGTAAGGTTGAAAGATAAAAAGAATAATATTATCAAGTGAGTAATTTTTCTATATATTGACCAAAAGTTTAAAAACATAGCTTAAAAACACAAACGTTTCAACTGTATTTCTATCAAATAGTGGGAGGGAGATTGAGGTAGAAAAAAAACCTAAAAATATATATAACAATTAATAGAAGAATTTTTGTAGAAAACCTATGACATTTATTAAAACCTATCAATAAGTGGTCTGTAGATCCAACGTAGTTCCAGTCAACATGCCAATAAGCTTATTCATAGGATTTGCTCAGTGGTTATTTAAGATACATTTTTTTAAACCCAATGGCCAGAAGCTGCTCAGTATGTGTTTGGGGCTTGTTCTCCTGTCTGCGGAGGTAGGCGTCTACCACAAGCATGCTCTGCCAGATCCTCCAGCAGGCCAAGAAGCACCCAGCTTCATCCCCTCCTCTCATCATATTTATTGGAGCAAGAGGTACTTCAGCAACACTGTATGTGACCTGCCTGGCATTGCTCAGTCCAGATGTCAGCTGGGACAGGAAGAATAACCTCGAGCTTGGAATGAGTTCTACTCAGTGAATGTGGACTACAGGAGACTCAAGAGAGAAGACCCCCGACTTCTAAACCACAGGGTTCCATAGCACTGCTGTGACCAAGGTGTTTCATCCGCACAGTTCTCCACTTAAGCAGGAAATGCTTCTCCTCTGAGCACACGAAATCATGTTGACTTAGGGAAATTTGTTACACTGATCAATAAATCTCTGCAACTTGAAGGGGGAAAAAAAAGCCAAGGGGACACTGGGTATGTGATACGGAGATACCATCATAATAATAGTTAAGAATATTTAAGTCATAATAGTTAAGAAAACATGTTGTTTATGCAGGGCAATAACCAGAATCATAGAATATAAGACAGAGCCCAGGAGTATATAGACCTATTATATAAAAGTCCAGTTAGTTGAAATGCTGATATTACGAATCAAAGGAGGAGATGTATATATATATATATATATATATATATATATATATATATATATATATATATATATCTGGCAATACAAAGGCAAAATGTGAAGGGCACTTTCATGTGTCCTTACTGGGAATAGATACTGGTTTTGTTTGTTTGTTCGTCTGGTTGGTTAGGTGTGTGTGTGTGTGTGTGTGTGTGTGTGTGTGTGTGTGTAGTGGTAGTGGTGGTGTGGTTTTTTAATTACAAAAATAGGAATTATCTTCACATTGAAAATTTCATATGCTCTGAACTCAGTTGTTCTACCCTAGATAAATGCCGTCGGAAAGAGTCATTGCATGTATGCATCAGGAATCTTTGTCCACCTCATGCAACTCTCAGTAGGGAATGAAAAGTCTGTGGTAGAGTCTCAACGTATAATATTATGCACCTGGAAAAAACAGAGGAGCCTATGCCTATATCCATTTGCGGGTCTTATCTATAGAAATCAAATGCCAAAGAAAGTATGTGATGTCCTTAGTATTTATATGAAATTCAAACAACAATAAATGGAAAGGACCTCCAGCTTGATGTGTGAGCATCTTGAAATAACGTATCAATATAATGGCAAGAAAAAGAAGCCAGAGACACCATAAACAATTCTCTGCATCTTAGTTCTATAGTAGGAGTAGAGACCTAGGGCGAACTGCTGTCCCCACAGCACAGATTCACAACAGGTCAGAGAACATCTGTAGGAACCCAGTGTTGGCCTTCACCAGGAAACGTTCACAGCAAAATGAGAGAAAAAGAAACAGTTTGAAGAAATCAAACAAAAGCCGGACCTGGTCAGTGTATTGGAAATAGAATTTAAAATAACCACAGTCAATAGCTTAAAATCAAGAATGGGCAAATAGACAACTAAAACCAGGTTGGATACGTGAGCAGAATGATGGAAATCCTGAGAGGAAAAAAAGAAACCACTAAACTAGAGAGAAAAGCCACTGTGACATAAACAAAGAGTGCCTTTAACTAAGAGCATCATAGACTAGACATGACTGAGGAAACAGCTTCTGAACTTCAGTCTGGTCAACCACCCATATCAATGGGTTCTGTGTGCACAGACTCAACTTTAAATTGGAACGACTGGAGAAAAAATGCATCTGTACTGAGATGCAAAGACTTTTTCCCTGGTCATCATTTTTCTAAATGATACTACACACAATTATTTACATAGTGTTTACACTATTTTAGGTACCATAATACCACTAGGGAGGATTTAAGGCACATAGTTGAGTCGACTTGTTATATTTGACCGTGAGCAACTGTAGATACGTATATCCATAAGAAGACCTGGAACCAAAATTATTACTTAACTTACAATTTCTTTCTTTCTTTCTTTCTTTCTTTCTTTCTTTCTTTCTTTCTTTTTTTAAGACTATGAGTGTTAACGTACAATTACAATGGCAATTGAGGAAGGCGCTGCTGGAGAGAACACGGGGCTCTAAGAAGAGACATAAAAATAAGTAGATACTTTTAATGTTATGAAAATGGAAACAGACTTTACCAAAAATTGTGTGTAGTAAAAGGCAGTGCCTGGGCGGAACTTTCTAGCACTTAGTGGATATGTCAGAAGAGAAGAAATATCTAAAATCGATAACCTATTCTTCCACCTCCTGAAACTAGAAAGGAGAGAACAAATTAAATCTGAAGTAAGCAGAAGAAAAGAAAAAAAGGTAAGAAATTACAGCAGAAACCAAGAAATCAATAGAGAAAATAAATGACTTCAAATGCTACTTCTCTGAGAAGATCCATAAAACGTATCAGCTTCTAGCCAATTTAAGAGAGAGAGAGAGAGAGAGAGAGAGAGAGAGAGAGAGAGAGAGAGAGACAGAGAGCACAATATACTAATATCAGAAATGAAAAAGAACATCACTACAGATCCCACAGATATTAAAAGAACAGCAGCACAATAATGTAAGTAATTCTGTACCAATAAACTTTATAATATAGGTTAAATAGACTAATTCCTTAAATACCACAGTCCATCAAAATCACAAAGAAACATTTATCAAGGCCTATTAAATAAGTTGAATTAACCATGTTTCCAAACAGAATGAACCAAGCCCAGATGACTCCTTTGTGAATTCCATAAAACACTTGAGGAAGAAATTATGCCTTTTTTTTTTTTTTTTTTTTTTCTATAGATCTCAATATAGAAACAGAGAGAAAATTCTATGGAGAAAATGTATAGGGATTAGAAAACAACAAAACCCTTCCTGGAACTAATAAGTAATTACAGTAGGCCAAAGGACAGAAGGTTAATATACAGGAATCAATTGTTCTCCCGAATACCAGCAAAGACCAAGTACAGTTTGTACTTCAAACTGTGATGCCACGTCAGCTGTCACCACACAACAGATATACCTGGGTACAAATCTAACAAAATGTGCATAAGGTCTTACAGGGAGATCTGCAAACTCCAATGAATGCAAATGTAAGTGTATTGCGTGAGGAGCAATAGTGTCAACGGATAGAAACACTCAGTCTTGCCACAATGCCACCTCTTCCCAACTCAAACCACATACTCACTGGAATCCCAGCCAAATCCCCAGCAAGCCATTTACAGCCATCAACAAATTATTCTAAACATTTCCTCAGAGAGATAAGGACCCAGAATTGTCACTGACACAATACTGAAGTCTAAAAAGAATGATGTCTGGTTATTGACAGTACCTTGTTATAGAGTCATAGTAGTTAGGAATGTGACAGTGCCCAACTAGCTGGAAAGAGGACACTCTACAAAATGGACCTGGAATCAGACGGTAAACAGAGTCTAAACACAGACCTTCCTCTCTCCTTCATGGAAATTAATTCAAAACGGGCCACAGATTTAAACACAAAAATGAAAAACTATAAACTCATAGCGTGCTCACTAGTTTTATGTCAACTTGAAATAAGCTATGGTCATCTGAGAGGAAAAAATCTGAGAAAATGCCTCTACAAGACCAGGCTATAAGCAGACGAACCTGTAGCCCATGTTCTTAATTAGTGATTGATGGAGGAGGGAGGGCCCAGTTCTCCTCCCTGGCTGGTGGTTCTGGATCCTGTAAGAGAGCAGGCTGAGCAAGCTATGAGGAGCAAGCCAGTAAGCAGCACTCCTTTGCTGCCTGTGTATCAGCTCCTACCTCCAAGTTCCTGCCTGGTTTGAACCCTCCCTTGGTTTCTCTCAGTGGACTGTGATTCAGAATATGTAAGACAAATAAGCCCTTTCCTCCTCAGGTTGCTTTGATCATGATGTTTCGTGACGGTAATAGAAACCCTAAGACACCTCAAATGGATAAAATGCAGATAATCTTTGCCAGTAAGTTTTTAGAAACAAATCAAAGACATGATCCATGAAAGGAAGAATTGGTACTTGGGACTTCATTAAAACTAAAACTTTTTCTGTGAGAGTTAATGTCAGGGAAATGATAACCCAAGTCACAAACGAGAAGAAAACATTTACAAAAGACATGTCTGATAAAGGCCTGTCAAGCAACCTGCAAAGAGAATGTATAATTTAAGTAGAAGAATGCAAAGGATCCAATTAAAAGTGGTCCATACAACCAAAACAGCTCATCAAAGAAGGTATTTAGATGGCAAACCAGCATACAAGATGCCACACAGCAGCTCTTATCATGATGAGACATATGACACAAGCCTAAGGGAGAGACACCGCTATCCAGGGCAGAGCACTGACAGCCCCCAGTGTGGCCAGATGTGGAAGTATTGGAGTCTCTCGGGGTAATGGTGGCATTAATTTGGCCCATTCTGGCAGCAAGTAGCAGGCATGGTGACAGGAACAGAAGCTGGGAGCTCCCATCTTCAAATATCAACACGAGAGAGAGAGAGAGAGAGAGAGAGAGAGAGAGAGAGAGAGAGAGAGAGTCTCTAACTGGAATAGGTGTGCCTAACTCTTTTTTTTTTTTTTTTTTTTTTTTTTTTTGGTTTTTCGAGACAGGGTTTCTCTGTGTAGCCCTGGCTGTCCTGGAACTCACTCTGTAGACCAGGCTGGCCTCGAACTCAGAAATCCACCTGCCTCTGCCTCCCAAGTGCTGGGATTAAAGGCGTGCAGCCACCACTGCCCGGCAGGTGTGACTAACTCTTAAAGCCCACCTACAGTGAGATACTTTCTCCAGGAAGGCCACCCGAGGCAGTGCCACCAACTGGAGACCAGATTTTCAAATGGTAGAGCCTGTGGGGGGACATTTCTCACTCAAACTACTACACCTGTGACTTGCTGTTTGTTTCCATTTGTTGCTCACAGATTCCTCAGCAGACATTCTATGTTCTTGACATCCTGAGGTCCCCTCTGCCCATTGTGGCTTAGGTTTCACTAGCACAGCTTCAAGCACTATCCCTGTAGAGGCTCCCTGCAATGACTCAACCCTGCCACACAAGGCCCAGCCTCAAGGACTCTTCCTTCAGAATCTTGGTAGACACCTCCATGACTATGTAACTCCTGCACTCTGCATGTCTGCAAAGCCAGAACCATCAAGTGGAAGATGTACTGTTGTCAGGTTGAGCAATAGCCAGGGCTTTGTGGACCGTGGTTGCAGCAGCCCTTATCTGGGCAGTTGAATTTGGAGAAACAAGTCCTTACAACCACTCTTCTAGGAGCTGGTGACCAGGGAATAACTCTCTTATTCGAAGGAAAATAATTTAAATGAGTTTAGTATTTCACACCTTGGAACCTGCGCTGGATGAGATATTGTCAAATACTTAACATTCCTTTGAGGCATCTTTCTGTTCTGCATCTTAAGCCCAATTTTCAGGGCAAACCTGGCTAAACACAGGCAATGATGAGCATCCCGCAGACTCAATGTTAGGCAATCTTGAAAGTTCCTCTGCCAAAGCAGAGTCCATTTTACTTTTGATTTCAGCTTCACTAACCAGTTTAAGGACACAGGCAAACTACAGTCAAATACTTTGGTAGATTATAACGCAGTAGCCTGTAGTCTAATGACCGATAGGTCCTTGCTCCCATCTGAAACCTCATGAGAGGTCTTTACTGTCCGCATTTCTCCTGGCATATTGATGTCTGAGCTCCCACAAGAGCTGCCCATTCAGCTCTGCTTACAGCATTTTGAAGCTTTCCAAGTCTGCATCTCTCCAGACTTCCAAATTTCTCTCACAAATCAGCTCCAAAGGCTTAAGACACCCCCCCCCCCATGGTCAGCATTAGTCAAAGACACGACCCTGGTTCTCAGGGTCAACTTTACATAGAAGTAATTTTGATCCAAGGCCTGGCAGGTACAAAATAGCAAACGGAAACTTTACTTTGGCTCATGCTTTCAAGAGTTCAGCCCGTGACTTCTTAGCCTCGTGCACCTGAGCAGGGCATCATGGAGGGAGGAGCATGTGTCAGAGAAGGACTGTTTACATCACAGCTGACATGGAGCAGAGAGCAACAGAATGTAGCCAGCATCCATACACCCCTGAGGACCAGCTCCTGGAGACTTCCTTCCTCCTCTAGGTCCTACCTCCCCAGATTTTCAGGCTCTCCCAAAATAGCACCATCAGTTGGAGCATCCAAACTTGGGCCTGTGAGAGGCACCTGAGATTCAATCCATGCTGGTCATGATGGTGCATGTGTTTAACTCCAGCACTCAGGAAGCACAGACAACCTGGTCTACAGTGCAAATTCCAGGTCACCCAGGACTCCATAGTCAGACCCTGACTCATACCAAACAAATGGACAAAGAGTCTAATCATGATTTTGTTCCCTTGAGATAGTAGAAGCATGCAATAGGTGCCCAGAAGTGATAGGGGTACTTCAACATTTTCTTTTGTCTTTCATGAATGAAAAACTGTCATACTGTGGGCCTGTAACTATTTAATTTGCCAATAATAATAAATAAAAATTAAAGCGTGACAAACAAGCAATGATCAGAAAAGAATCTGAGAATAAGTCTGAATTCACGATAAATCTTGCTCTATCTTTACAGAGAAAAATAACTGTCGTAGACACCAATTGTTCAATAATCTGCATATTTAATAATTAAAGTAGCAAAAGTTGGTTCATTTGCCTCTTTCAGTCCTTAAAGAGGTTTCTCCTGCATCAGATAGAAAGAGTTGGCTGGACTCTTGACATTCTTTTCTTCCCTGTACTAACTCTGGTCTGTAATCTACTCATTTAAATCCAGTTTCCTCACCAGACTGTATTGCACTTGAGGGCAAGGATATATGAGTTGGTTCAACTCACGTGCCCAACTAGTATAATTACCACCAAGCACATTATGCTGCTTAATAAATATTTGTTCTTCATCCAAGCTCCCAAACAACAGAGGTGAGCTGTCACCCTCTCTATTTGCATATGAGTAACCCAGAGCTCAGGAAAGCTTGCCGACTTCCCAGTCAGCCATCTGGTGATCCACTACAAGATGGTGGACGGACTGCTGAGCAGACCAGGGATTGCCAAACATTCTTCACAGTAATGAGGTTCCATCTCCAAACTCCTCAGAGAAGCTATCTCCTAAAGGAGCCTGCAGCAACATCTATTGGCCAGGGGTCAGGGATAAATTCCCCACGTTCCTAGGGGGTCTCCATGCTTCACAGAATCAAGGAATATCCATTGGGCTTCCATTGTGAGCCTGGGGCAGTGTGGGGTAAGGTTCCCACATGAACTAGCTCATCTACTCCTCATAGTGACTTTATGAGCAATGGTATCAGTATAGTGTGTGCTGTGATGGGGGAGCTCCAGACCATCCTTGTTTAGCATGGCTCACAATCCCACATATGAACAGTGGCTCACCATCGGTGGACAGATGTTTAACAGGAAATTGGGAAACACTACCCAGAGCCTTAGAGTCTATCTTTTAAAGATTAATAACAAGTATTATTATGTATTACATATTATGTGGTAACATTAATTATCATAACTGCTTGATTAATAACGATTAATAATTGCTGTTACCATTTTAAATTGTATGAATGTGCACATGTGGCCAGTGGTGTCAGATCTGCCTGAAGCGGGAGTTATAGGTGGTTATAAGCTGTGAGTAGGAATTGAACTCAGATCCTCTGCAAGAGCTGTACACCCTCCAGCCCCCATATATAAGATATTAACAACAAGAACAAAATCCAACTGAGCTTCTAACCACACTTTTTGCTAGCTCAGCTCATTGCTCCTTTACATCAGCCTAAGAGCCTGTCTGTAATCCCAGGAAACATTTCAGCTTCAGGTAAACTGTACTGTTGTTGTTCATCTTAATGTATGAGACACCACCATCTTAGTTTTCTGTTGCTGTAACAAAATACCCAGAGCTGGATAATTTATATTTAAAAAAAAGAAGCAATTTATTAAACACCCGATGCTGGGGAAATAGGAGTGTGGCACTGGTGTCTATCTGGCTTCTGCTGATGGCCTCAGGAGGAACAGACAAGGAAGTGGGAAATGGGGATGTGAGCGGGGATCTCAAGAGACACTGGAGGCACTCAGCCAAGTTTACAAAAGCCGTTCTTATAAGACTCTGGTGAGCCTCTTCAATTCTTACTTCAGCTAACTCACCGTCTTTCATGTGGAGTCCCCATGAGTCATTTATCTCCTAAAAATGCCACCATGTCTTAGCTCTGTCACACTGAGGACCAAACTCTAACCTAAATTTTGGTGGACCCATACCACAGTACGTACCTCCTTTCTCAGAAGATTTGGGGAGACCACAAATCTTTGTGGTTTCTTTGTGAGCATTCTTTGTGCACAAAAGGATGGACTGGAACACATTGTATACTAAACCCACCTGCTTCATAGTAACAACCAAAGCCATGACACTAATAAGGCCAACTAACGTTCGTAGAGGCCACCCACTGGATTTTTAGGTCCTTACCCACGAGTCACCTTTACAGAGAGCCTCCTTTCTCCTAACCATCTTACTTAAAAATAGCTCATGGGGGCTACTGAGATAGTTCAGTCAGTAAAATGCTTACTATGCAAGCATAAGGATCAGAGGTCAGCGCCCAGAACTTACATATAAAATCCAGATGTGCTAGTATGTACTTGTAATCCCAGCATTGGGAAGGTGGAGTTAGGTAGCTCTCTAGGACTCCCTGGCCGCCCAATCTAGCCAAACTGACAAGCCAGATGCCAACACTACGTTGTGTCTCTAAAAATGAGGTGGGTTGTACTTGAGGATGACCTCTAGCCTCTACATGTGTGTACACACACACACACACACACACACACACACACCACAGCTTATAGTTCCTGTGGTCCTTTCCCATCTATTCTTTACAGCTTTATTTCTCACAGTACTAATAACTACCTGAGCCCATATTATATTCATATAATAATTATTATTTGTACTGGCCGGTTTTGTGTGTCAACTTGACACAAACTGGAGTTATTGCAGAGAAAGAATCCTCCCTTGAGGAAATGCCTCCATAAGATCCAGCTGTAAGGCATTTTCTCAATTAGTGATCAAGGAAGGAGGGCCCATTGTGGGTGGTGCCATCCCTGGGCTGGTAGTCCTGGGTTTTATAAGAAAGCAAGCTGAGCAAGCCAGGGGGAAGTTAAGCCAGTAAGTAACATCCCTCCATGACCTCTGCATCAGCTCCTGCTTCCTGACCTGCTTGAGTTCCAGTCCTGACTTCCTTTGGTGATGAACAGCAATATGGAAGTGTAAGCTGAATAAACCCTTTCCTCCCCAACTTACTTCTTGGTCATGATGCTTGTGCAGGAATAGAAACCCTCTGACTAAGACATTACTAGATAGATAATAATAATAATAATAATAATAATAATAATAATAATAATAATAATAAGAAGAAGAAGAAGAAGAAGAAGAAGAAGAAGAAGAAGAAGAAGTAGTGGTAGTAAGTTTTTGTTAGACAGGGTCTCTCTGTGTAGCCCTGACTGTGCTAAAACTCACTATGTAGACCAGGCTGGCCTTGAACTTAGAAATTAACCTGCCTCTGGTTCCAGAGTGCTTGTGCCACCACACTGGCTAAATCTATCTATCTATCTATCTATCTATCTATCTATCTATCTATCTATCTATCATCTCTCTTTAAGTTATTTTTATTATTTTATGTGTAAGGGTATTTTGTCTGCATGTATGTTTGTGTACCACATGCATGCAGGATCCACTGAGGACAAAGGAGGATCCCCTGGAACTGAAGTTAGAGACAGTTGTGAGCTGCCATGTGGGTACTAGGAATGGAACCTGAGACCTCTGGAAGACAGCAAGTGCTGTTGACCACCAAGCCATCTCTCTGGCACATAAAATTATTTTTACATATCAGAGTCTTTCACCAGAAGGTGAGCCCGCTGGTCCATGCAGCTGGACCCCAGGTCTTCAATATTGTGTGTTTGGCTTGTGTGTGTTTGGCTAACATTGACCAGGAATCCATCATGTGTTGAATGTTTTGCCTCCTGTTCCAGTGTCTCCCATTTTGCACCACCATGGCTCAGTGAACTAAGACATAATGTGCCTTGGAGCTTTGACTCCCTCACAGGTGACTAAGCCACCATACAGGGTACTGAGCAGGCACATGCAATCAGCTTCCACAGCATAGAGAGGAAGGTGCTGCATTGTTTTCTCAGGTGTGGCTCAGCAGGTGTGTGACTGTTGGTCTTTTTGTCACCTTGATATAACCTATATTCATCTGGGAAGAGAGAACCTCAAATGAGAAAATGTCTCCATCAGATAGTCCTGGAGGAAAGTCTGAAGGGGCATTTTCTTGATTTGTGACTGATGTAGGAGGGCCCAGCCCTCTGCAGGTGATGCCATCCCTGGGCAGGTGGTCCTGGGTTGTATAAAAGAATCAAACTGACTGCGCCATGGAGAGCAAGCCAGTAAGCACCACTCCTTGTTAGCTCTTTACTCCAGGTTCCAGCCTTGAGTTACTGCCCTGACTACCTTCATGGTAGACTGTGATTAGGGTGTGCAAGCTGAACTAACCCTTTCTACCCCATGTGGGGTTTAGACATCGTGGGGCTTTATTGCATCAGTAGAATGCAAACTGGGACAACATAGTAACCATAAAACACATATTCTCTCAGAGTCCCAGAGTCCTGGGAGCTAGGAAGCCAAGATGAAGGTCATCAGTGCACTGGGCCAACTTACCACGGAGGGAAAACTCCAAGACTGGAAGCCAGTGTAAACTTTTCTCCTTATTAGGTTGATTTCCTCGAGCATTTTGCCATAGCAACAGAAAGCTGGCTAGTATGCATGGCTCCTGCCGTTATCCCTTCAGTTCTTTCTCTTTGCCTGTCTCTGTCTGTGTCTCTGTATCTAAATTTCTTCCTTTCTCATAAGATACAAGCCATTGGATGGATATAGGGTTCACCTTAATTCAGCATGGCCTCATCTTAACTAAGTGCATCCTTAAAACCCTCTTTCCAATAGGGTCACAGCCTGAGGTTCTCTGGGTAGACATGAATTTTGGGGCTACATTTCACCCCAACACAACACTAAGGTAGGAAGAGCGGTTCTCTCTAGGTCGCAAAGTCAGGGGAGGAGTGGGGCTCAAGCTCAGGCCTGTTCTGTTCGCATCATGGTCTATTACCTCCCTTCACTGCCTCACAGTTGTCTCCATTTGTACAATCGAATCAGAGTTTTATTACCTTCAAATTGCTGGGCACAAGCAACCTAACAGCATTTCAGGGGCCAGGGCTCTGGAAATCTCATTTCTGCTGGCCCAAGCCCTCCAGGGAACAACATTTTTCACACTCTTCTCCGGATCTCTGGGACTGGCTGTTTTAGCCAACCCATGGCTAAGAAGTACCCAATCCATGGCTAAGTAGTACCCAATCCATGGCTAAGTAGTACCATTTCCGGGTAATTCTCTAGGAACTTGGCCTCCCTCTCACATGCCAAAATGTAAGCAGCATATTATCATATTATCAGCATATTATCATATTATCAGCATATCAGTGTTTAACAGGCAAGTTGGAAAGAGGTCGGAGGTTCTGTTACAAAACCTAAACTCCAAGAAATCCAACATATCCAACCACCTAACCCTAGTCTGCCTCTAGTTTCAAGTCCTGTATTGATTTCTGAATTGTGTTTGTCTGTTTTGTTACTGTGAGGACATGTGTGCGCATGTGTTCATGTGTATCTGTGTGTATCTTCCTTCCCCAAGAACAATTCCCTAAGACTGAGGATAACAACCTTCCCTTGCTCTAAGGGATGTGACCGATGTATATGCCCACTATTTCACTTCTGATCCTGGAACAGCCTCCTCTGTTGGCTGCTAATCCCTTGACCAGCTAAGCTAAGCCAGTTTGCTACTTGCTGCTCTCCAGACAGCCACCTGTATTTCACCAAGTTTTTATATTCCCTTTGCTTCTGCCTGAAACTCTCTTGTCCTGTAGATTTTGAATGGTTCATTCTTTTTCCTCCTTCTGATCTCTGCTCATTTGAGCAGACCATCTCTGACCATTCCATCAGTCACATGCCCAAAGCTGACCACCAGCCTCATCCCCTTAGGCTCCCCATCAATGCTGCCTCAATTGCCATAAACTGATGTGGCTTCTTTCTGCCCCCTTTGCTAGAACACATGCGGTGGATTTGGGGTCAATGACGCTCCCATAGTCTCCCAGTAGATTGAGTAGCAACTGGTATATACCAAGCACCTGACAACACTTGTCTTAAAACTTAGCCCATAAAATTCAATATTCAGACCACTATCTCTGAGCTTCCACAAAGCACAAAGAACAAAGGATGCCATTCCGTCTTGCCTTCGCCAATGCTACCCTTGAATTTTTTTGCAGAGGAATCTCTTGGCCCAGGAAGAAACTCTCAGTATTGACATTTACAAAGATTCACAATTTTTGTAGTACATAACCTCTCCAGCTAACATGGTCCAGAGTCTAAAATTTCCTTGGGAAAAATATGCATATTTAAAACATTATCTATGCTTGAGGGAGGGACAATGAATGTTCCTCTCCTTTTTGCCTCTCTGGTTCCAGCGCAATTACTTTATAGTAAATGTTTGTTGAATGAATGAATACCATTAGCCATTATTTCTCAGCCACGTGATGAATGTACGCATTTTCTTAAGGCTGCTATGGCAAATTGCCACAGACTTGGTGGCTTAAAAATATGGAGACTCATTCTTTGACAATTCTGCAGGCCAGATGTCCAAACCCACGCCTCTGGGCTGAAATCATGGTGTCAGCAGAGACGAGTCTTCCCTGGAGGTGCTGAGAAAACATCCATGACTTCTCTTTTATCCACTGGAGGTGCCTGCCCTTCCTGGCCACATCACTCTCAGTACTTTCTTTCACCAGGGTTACAACCCACACTCCCATAGCAAAACAGGTTTACAAGAGAAAAATGTGTGGGGGAGGGGAATGGCTCAGTGAATACCATGCTTGTCAGTTAAGGAATTCAGGAGCCCTAGAACCAACGCAAAATCCACCATGAGCTATTGATCTGCCTGCAATCCTGGTACTCAGGAGGCGGGGTCGAGAGAACCCTGGGTCAGGTTGGCTAGCCAGCCTAGCCAGAGTCATGAGTTCTGGGCTCAAGGAGAGACCTTGCCTCAGCAAGTAAAGGAGAGAGTGGTCAAGTAAGACCCACAGCATCACAAAGTCAACCTCATGCCTCTAGACATGCATACACATGCAACCACATACATATAAACACACAGATACATAGTAATATACATTTATACATACATACATACATACATATAAACACATAGATACATTGTATATCCCACATAAGTAGATACACAAAAAGATACATAAGAAAAACTTTTAAAATTATCTAATTGTAGTTTTAGGTGGTATAAAAGCTTTCAGGATGAAGACAGGGGTCAATGCACAGGACATGTTTAGGTTAGGAGAAAAAAAAGAGAAAGACCACTGTTTAGAAACATGATTGGACAAGAAGGGTGTGCTGAAATGATAAAATTTTGAAAAGGGAAGCCCAGAAGGTCCTGTCTATTCTGATTCTTTTGTCTTCTCTCTGACAGGCCTTCTCCCTCCTCAATGAGGCACAAGCCCTCTGGAATGAGAGTCTGTAACTGTCTTGGTTAGTTTTAATTGTTGTGATCAGACACCATGACCAAGAGCAACCTCGAGAGGAAAGGGTTTATTTCAGTGTACAGTCCCACATCCCAATCAATCATGGAAGGAAATTGGGACAGGAGCACAAGGCAGGAACCTGGAGGTAGAAATGGAAGCAGACGCCATCGAGGAACCCTGCTTCTGGCTTGCTCAGCCTGCTTTCTTCTGCACATCAGAACCACCTGCCCAGGGATGACATCACCCACCATGGCACGGGCCCTCCCACATCTACCGTTAATTAAGAAAATGGCCTACAAACTCACCTATCGGCCAATCTTATGGAGGCATTTTCTCATTTAGGACTCTCTTTTCCTGGATGTGTTTAGGCTTGCTTCAAGTCGACAAAAATCAACCAGCACAGTGATTTGCCACTACAGACCAGAATCTCTTTATGGACAGACAAAAAAAAAAAAAAAAAAAAAAAAAAAAAAAAAAAAAAAAAAAAAAAAAAAAAAAAAGCACTGGAGAAGAAAATTCTTTTTCTCTATTGGGGGTGGTTTGCAAGGATGGGGATTGGGTTCAAGGGCATGGGTCCAAGTGGGGTAGAATGTAAGATATAAAATTCACGAAGAACCAATTAAAAGCTAAATAAAAAAAAAAGAAAAGAAAACTCATATTAGTTGGGCTGACTTTGGGGGGAAAACTGTTCTGGATTCTATGACCCATCTTGGGTGAGAGACATCCCAGTGTCTGTGACTCACTGTGGAGGGAGAATAAGGGGGCATGGGGAGCAAGAATAGGTCAGGAAGGCTTTGGTTCCAAGACTGACTCCAAGGCCTTCCGATGCCTTTCAGTTCAAGGTACTTCCACACCAGAGCTCCAACCTTCAGGTACCATGTTTTGACCTGAAACATCCCAAGCTCGGCCTCATGGCCATGCTGCCCTCTTTCAGATGGCTAACACTCTCCGATGCCTCTCTCTTACAGAAGTAACCATGACATTTACAGTTCTTGAAGATCTGCTTGGTAATCTCTTCATCTCCAAAATGGTATATGCATATACATATGTATATACATACATATATATGGTATATACATATGTGATAGATATGTGTGAGTCTGCATGTACATGTATGTATGCACATGCTAGAGCTCAGAAATCAACATCAGATATCTTCCTCTCTCTCTGCAACTTTTCTTTGAGACAAGTGAGAACCTGGAGCTCACCTCTCCATCTAAAGCAGCGGACCAGAGAGCTCCAGGAATCCCCCTGCCTCAGCAGCAACAGCTTTTTACACGGGTGCTCGAGATCTGAACTCAGGTCCTCATGCTTGCCGTGAACAAGCCAGCCATTTCCCCCAGCTCCTTACTCACTGGTGTGACTTTCCATAGTAGTCTGTGCTGTACGCTGAACACTTTCCCTGCTCCAGCCCAGTTTCTCCTGACCCTCCGTTTCTCACCCTTCCAGTCTCCTGTTTGTCTCCTTTGTTCCTCAACACAATTTTACTTCTTTCTTTTGACATATGTATGCTGACATTCATTCGAAAGCCAAGAAAAAAAGCCAGGTTCAGAACTAAGTCTTTTAGTTAGGAGAGATGGCAGAGGTTCTGTTTAGTCAACAAAATGATGGACTGGGTATTAGATCTATCTTGTACCTCACTGACACAAATTGGTATAGTTATGTTCTAATGGTATTTTGAGAGAAAAGTTTTATTTTAACAGGAAGGGTGATATGTAGGAGGAGCTAAGGTGGAAGGAGTACAGAGAGGAAGAGAAGGAATAAGGAGAGGAAGAGAAGGAGAGGAGGTTCTAGGTGATGAGAAAGAGAAAAGGGGGGGGGGACATGGAGGCGGATGTTCACATGTCTCCACCAGTCAAAGATAGTTGATATATCTAGGTTGGGTATTGGGTTACACTTCTGATTGATATTGAGCATTACCAAACTTATAGAGCCTTTGGTTAACATTAAAAAAGAAATTGTATAAAAGCAAAAAGGAGAAGGGGGCATGAGATAGGGGTTTTCTAGGGAGGGGAAATGGGATGGCATCTGAAATGTAAATAAAATATCCAATAAAAAATTGAAAGAAAAAAAGATACATATGCATGCAGGATTTTATGTGACCATATATATCTCACCTGCCATCAGAGAAATTTGAGTAATCTCGCTGAGATTCTATCACACTCTATTATTATTATTATTATTATTATTATTATTATTATTATTATTGTTATTATTCTTTTAAAGTCATATGAAGACACCACATTCAGGTTCCAGGAACTCGTATTTGATATCTTGGGAGTGATTCATCATCCTACCCGACCACAACTAAAGAGGAGCAGCATCATAAATGCAAACATGCACGTTCACATGGACCAAGCCCATCACCCTCTCCCATGGGGCCTTAGTTAGAAGTTGCAGGTGAATTTCAGATTGCCAGAGAGCCTGACATGGATGAGAGGTAGCAGTGGGGGCTGTTGAAATGACTATAACCCCAGTAAGTAAACAGGAGGGTGACAGAAAGCTGCCTTAGGACACAGATGCTCAATTCCATCAAGAGTTGGCAGAATATAGTTTTGCTGACCTCCCCTGTACCCCATAACAGCAGCGTTAGGCATCTATCTGTAGTCAACACCGCGGCTGCAGAAGAAGAAAAGCAGGGTGTAAAGCCATTACTCCGAGGCAGCTCGCCCGCGAGCATGTCCACCGCCAGCTGCTCCTGGCCTGGCAGCAGCCTCTCTGCTAAGGGTGGCTGGGATTCCAGTGCGTGTTCTCCCACACTTGGCATGTTAATTGAAACAGCAAAGATAACATCATCAATCCAACAGGGTCATGAGTCCTTTCTGCCCTCTTGGCAAGTTAATGTGGCCTAATATTTGTTTAAAGTCCACCTATTCTTTTAAATGAATGTATTAAGACACTTTATCCAGCAGAGTTTTGACAAGTGCCTACCTCCCTTGTTCCTTTAAGCAATAAAGTAGATTTTTTTTTCTGTTTTCTGTCCTATGAGATTTTCTGAAGGAAGATTGGTCTTATAATTGAGAAGCAGATTCTGCCCCATAAAAGACCTAAGACATGGGTATTGGGCCCAGACC
This sequence comes from Arvicanthis niloticus, assembly GCF_011762505.2. NCBI lineage: Eukaryota > Metazoa > Chordata > Mammalia > Rodentia > Muridae > Arvicanthis > Arvicanthis niloticus. The sequence goes on along the minus strand of NC_133430.1, from coordinate 19,069,077 downwards.
TCTGTAGAGTGTGCTCTTAACTGCTAAGCCATCTCTTCAGTCTAGTTTAAAACAAATAATTTTTGCCTAAATTGTATTTTTATTATTGCAAATAAGGTAGTGGAGCCAAACTGATCCACCACCACGCCCAGTCCAAAATCCCTCTGCACATCTGAACAGAACAGAGGTGGTCAGCGTGACTCCATTTCAAGACCTGTAGTTTCCAAAGAAAACCGAGCACTTGAAGCATCGGAGAGATTTGTAAAGATACAGACGCTGAACCGCAGCTCCAGAGATCCTGATTTAGCTGTTGTGAAGCAGATCCGGAGAGCAGTATTTTTTAAAAACACATCCCCAGACAATTCTAATGGGCAGCTGGAGTTGGAAAGCAGCAGACCATTGAAATAAATTGCCACACAGCACATCATTCACAAATGTCTCTTAAAAACACAATGTGGCTGACAGTCGGTGCTTTAGAGCCCCTCTGTTCCCAGGCTACCAGCCCAGTAGGTTCTCTCTAATTTTTATTGAAGTATCATGGGCAGAAAGAAACACGTGCACACTGTATTCACTGCAGTACGGCTGCTGATAGCAAGAGAATTTACAATTTCAATATCTAACAACGGGAGGGATAGAGGCGTTGGACATATTCCTGCAATGACCTGTTGTTATACGGCAGCTAAAATGAATGAACTAGATATTTAACAATCGAAGCAAGTGTCACCCAATTCGCCAGTGAGTGAAAAGAATCTATTTCAGGAAGAAAATTCTAGCGTGATACTATTTATGTATTTATTCTGGAACTGTTAAAAAGGAAAGCTATGAATGGCTGAAGACAGACACCAAGGTGAGCAGAAATGAGAACACTGTGTAATAAACCCCACGGTATACAGTTAGAGCAGAATTCAGTCAAAACTTCAGACGTTCAGCAAATAACACTGTGGGGTTGGCAAGATGGTTCCGCTTAGGGTAAATTTAGCACTAGTCAGTGCTAGCCTAAGCTCAGCCGGCCTGAGTTTAACTCCAGAGGAAAGAATTGAGTCCCAAAAGTTGTTTTCTAATTTCCACAGGCAGGAGGTCCCAGGTCGTGTCAGTCCCACATACCTAATTCACACACAAAACCAAAACAGTGTAATTTAAAAGTCGCAAACAAATTAGTAAGCCACTTGACTCCAGAGCTCAGAAACAAAAACAAAGTACATCTAAGGAAAGTTTAGGGAGGTAATTAGTAAAGATGAAATTAGACTCTAAAAATGTAAGTTTAGAAAGAGTAAACTTGGTTGAGAATCTAGTTCTTCAGATACATGTGGAAAAATTATACGGATCTGATGGTCTACCAAGAAAATTCGGTGTAGCCAACTGAAAACATACAGATAATATCAGAAGTAAGCAGGATCCAAGCTGAACACATTTCTTTTAGGACCATAGCTCTCCTTTACTCTCCCACTAATCGATGAGACAACGCCTATTGGCAACACTCAGGCTGACAATGGAAACTACTTTTAAATACCTAACAGTAGCAAATGAATATGTGTCAGGTTTTTCCAAGGAAAATCACCACTTGCTCAGGAGGAGTGAACAAATGGGACGGTGATCTAAGTTCTGCTTATAGATTCAAATTTGTCACAATATCTGGTTCTCTCTTACCAATCTATCAGTGTTTAAAAACAGTTGTTATGACAAGGATGGTGTTTAACATGAGTAGAGAAAGGCTGTTGTGCACACACACAATACACAACTGCTTTCCTAGGCTCTCAGGAGAGCTAATGTTAATTGTCAACTTGACAAACTCTGGAATCACCTGGGAGAGTATGGGGGAAGATGCTGATGGGGGGAGAGCCATCTTAGGTGTGGGAGGGACCATCCCTGGGCAAGGGATTCTGAACTGTGTAAATGGGGCCAGCAAGCGTTCATTGTCCTCTTTCTTTGACAGCAGAGACAATGTAGCCAGCTGCTTCAAGCAGCTGTTGTCCCAGCTTCTCAGACAGGATGGATTATGTCTTGAACTGTGAGCTAAAATAAACCCTTCTTCCCTCAAGTTGCTTTGTTCAGAATATCATGTTACCATAGCAACAGGAAAAGAGGCTAAGATCAATATGTGTTTTTTTAAACTTGGGAAATTGATTGTCTATTAGAGGAAAACACACATTATCCATATTCCAGGCAAAGATCTAAGGCTTTCAAAAGTATCAAATAAAAACACGGTAGAATAGTTGTTTGCTTTTCTTTCCTAAGCATAAAATTCAAGCACAGTAAAGGTCAAAATTTTATCTACATAAAATATAAAATGTGCGTGCTACAGAGGCTGCTCCGAGCAGTGCAAAATTAAAAGCAGAGACAAATAAAATTATAAATTTTGCAGTAGTTGGAAAATATGTAAATCAGCAACTTTACTAAAGTCTTTGAGTTGGTAGGACAAATACATCCCAATGGGCCAACAAGTCACAAAAGGAAAAAAATACCAGCTCAGCCAAGAAACTCCAGTCTTGTAAGTGCTCAAGTAAATATACATATACACACCACATACAAAAGGGTGCAGGGAGGGAAGGAGTGGGAAAGGGGAAAAGGGAGGGAGAGGGTAGAGGGAGAGGGTGAGAGAGGAAGGAGGGGCAGAAGGAGAGGGGTGGGGTGTGCTGAGTGAATGCTCTGACTCCTGTAGAATAGGAAGCAATGAGAGTCTATTTCCAGCTTTGTCCTCGAATAGAGGTCTTTTTCTCAAAGGACAAGCAAATGTTCTAACTCAGTGGCTGCCTGCAGCATCCCTAGCTTGCCTTTTCAGGTGGCTGTGAGAGGAAGCTTCTATCCTGTTGATCCTGGGAGTTCCTTGAACCTCAGAGTTCCCTGCAGTGGAATTCCCACATCTGGAAAGACAGACTTGCTGGTTCTACCTAAGAGGTTGCAACTTCACGAGACTGAGTTGGGGGCAGGACTAGGTGTCTAAGGAGTGTCCAGATGATGCTGGTTACGGGTACCTCAGTCCAGACTGAGGCCACCAACATCAGAGGATTTGTGCTCCTCCTGGGAAAAAAGTTAGGATAGCATCAACTGGGAAGAAAGGCCAGCCATCCTGAAACAGGTAAGGATCAAAACAAACAGACAGACCGAAATCACAGAGCCTTTAACCTGTGACCCACTAGAAGAATGCTTGGCTGCTTAAACACCAGATTACCCCCATGAGGCCCAATGTGTATAGACCAGGAGCCCCTTATGACTATGGCTTGTGGGCTTTAACATGGCTGTACAAATGCCAAATAAAAACCAGCAGGGAAGGGGGAATTGAAGCCAAAAAAGATCCTAAATAAAGCCTCCAAGCTCCCTTGTTCCTAGCAGACTTTAGAAAATCAATTTTGGAGGACACATGGCTGAGCAAGACTGTCTTAGATTTCTACCAGCTTCTTAAAACAAACACCTCTGATGTGCGAGCTCTGATAACAGGTGTCTGGATTCCTTTGCAAAAAGTTGAAGACGGCTATCAGTACCAATAAAGATTCATTCTGAGAGCCCACAGCTACTGCCGGAACACTGCCGGGGAGGAAAAGGCTCGGCTTCTTTATATTACTGAGCCTTCCTTGACTCCCTCTGCCTTTGGGTCACTCTGTTCATCGCTGTGAATAGACATGTTGGCTATTTAAAATATTTTGTTCAGGTTGGGGGACAGCTCAGCCGGTAAGGCTTGTCCTGTGGGCACGAGGACCTTATCTCCAGTACCCATTGTAAAGGCAGGAGCCGCCATTTTTAGTTCCAGGGAGGCAGCGGCAGGAAGATTCCTAGAACTTGCTAGACCGCAGCCTTGACAAATGGGTAAGCTCCAAGTCTGGGGACAGATATTGTCTCAAAAAATAAAATGAAGAGCAACTGAAGACATCATCTACCACTGGCCTGCATACACACATATACATGTGTGTGCACCTGCACACACACACACGGACCAAAACAATAAAAAAAAAAAAAGACAAGTGTTTTATCCAAGACTATAATAACCACATTCATGACTAATGGCCAATTATCAAATACCAGCCCACTCCAGCAATCAATAAAAGCCTGCCATTCTCTTTGCTAAACCAGCTGGGATTTCAGGCATGTGCCACCACACCCCATGGTATGCAGTATCTGGCCTTGAATACAAGACTTTGTGCAGACTGGGCAAGCACTCTGCCAACCGAGCTACATCCTGACCCAACATTAGCTTTCCGTGCTCTTAAGCAAAGAAACAGATTATTTTTTTTCCTATTTTGTGTGTCTGAATGTTTTGCCTAAATGTGGTTAAGTAAAGTATGTGTGTACCTGGTGACCGTGGAGACCAGAAGAGGGATCATGATGCCCTGGAACTGGAGTTGTAGATGATTGTAATCTACCATATGATGCTGGGAACTGAGCCTGTGTCCACTGCAAGAGCATCAAGTCCTCTTAAATGCCCAGCAATCTCTCTGGCCCCTACTTTTAATTGGCAGACCAACAAGAACTGTGCCCAAGGGAAACAAACATTCATTAATATTCCTTTACTTTAAAATCATAACAAAGGAGTAGAGAGGTGACTAAATGGTTGTTGCTCTTGAAGAAGACCCAGGTTCAATTCCCAGCAACCACATAACAGCTCACAACCACCTGTAGCTCCCATCCCAGAGCATCTATATCCGCCCTCTTCTGGCCTCCACAGGTACCAAACACACATGTTGGTGCATAGACAGACTTATGTGCAGGCGAATACTCATATACATAAAATAAAAAGCAGAGAATGGAAGACTTTAATAACAGTAAAAATGTTACAAATCCAAGCTGACTGGTAGCCATCTTTTTCAGCTGTACACTATAATTTTACATAGAGAGAAGCACCAGCGAAAGTGGTCAGTTTTCCCCATTATGTAAAAGTTTTAAAGGTAATCTTGTCCCCATCTCTTTCCCCTCAAAGCCCATCTCTCAGTTCTGGGGGTGGGGGTGAATGTTCTGACACCTGCAGGAATAAGTCATTTCTGTACTACATTATCTTGTCACTGCATTGTTCCCCAGAGGAGAGAGTCTCGAGCCAGGCAAATAAACCATTTCCTGAGAAAATGGATTGAGGATGCTACTGGGAAGTGGGGCAGGTGAGAGAAATGTTTGGTGTGTTCTGAGAAGGAATTATCTCTTAGTTCCCATGAATGTGTTCATCGTTCAGAGGCACAGTGCAGAAAAGCTTGTCTGTGTTTCTCCGGTTGGCTCAGACAACACCCAGTGACCACTGGGCTGCCTCAGGAGGCAGGATAGCTCCCAAGGGAAAGTAGGGGAAGGGTTGAGGGGAGGATCCATACTACACTGCAGAGCTTGGAGATTAGTTTTAAGTCCAGAGACCTTTAAGAAGCTGTAGGTTCTCTTGAAGACAGAGTCTAAGTACTTAGGAGTAATATGGAGCCCCTCTGGCTACAGAGTGGGACACTGGAATGGGTTACACCTGGAGGCAGGACTTCAAGCAAGACTTGTCAAAGAAGATTCGTAACCAGGGTAGAGAGTGAACATCCCAGCACCCCCACAATTCTACCTGCTGGATGTGGTAGGGGACTGATGTTCTTGTCACCAAGTCAGAGGGCCCCAGGAAGGATGCATTGCTTAGGGAACCCCACGTTTACACTCCCACTTCCTCTCTAACTACATTGATGTGACTGTGACAGAATATCCTGACAAAAAGGAACGCTGGGGAGAACAGGTTTAGGGTTTACTCCACATACAGCTTCAGACCACAGTGAGAGCAAGTCAAGGCAGGCACTGAGGCAGCTAGGCACATCTCATCCACAGTCAAGAGAACAGAGAAACAAAGGCACCGGTCTTTGCTCGCTTTGCTCTCAGATAGTCCTCTCTACTCTTATATAGTCCAGGACCCAAAACTAGGGAATGGTAACGCCTACGGTGGGCTGGTTCTTCCCATATAGATTAACAGCTGAGATAATCCTCCACACACAGGCCCATAAGCCAGCCTGGTCCAGACAATTTCTCAGTCGAAACCTTCCTCCCAGGTGATTCTAGGCAGTGTCAACTTGACCTTCAAAACTAAATCAGAACAACTACTTCCTTATGCTTTTGAATCGGGAACCCCTCAAAATAAACTCCCACTCAATCTGTATTCAAAGCAGCTGAGATCCTCAACAAAGTCTGTTGTGTTGGTGTTCCCTTATAGAAAGAGTAGAGAATGTGGTAGACCCTTGACTGAGATTCTAGCCACTCCCTCCTGCTCTCTCCTAGCTGTGAGGAACGCTGCCCCAGCTGAACACGGTCTGTGGATTCCACTTATACAGCCATGAGACTTTCTTATGATTCTGCAGTGTGAGGACCATAACCCTGTAAGTAACCCTCACCAGTGCCCCTGTAATTCAGCCTGATAACTCTTGGTTCACCAAGATAGACTTGAGTGGAATCATTCCTCGGATTTGTCACTCACAACTCCCCCAGGAAAAGTTGATGCTACAGGGGTCAAGGTTCTTGACTATGCCTTTGAAACCTCCTGCCTCAGCTCCACAAATCCAGGAGTTAATAAAAGGAAGAGCTCCATCTTGTCTCCTGGGGAAAGAGGCAGCTGCTGTTGGGCCATGTCTCATGTGCCTTGCTTATTCTGCATTTTTGGGTGAGCCGTTTTTGTTTAATGTAAGCAGAGCAAATCCATCCATAGCAAAATCAGAGAAAATAACTTGTTGATGTGTAAACCAGGATGTCACAAATAACCCTGTTTGTTTAATTATAGCAGGCTGAGTGCTGTGAGCAGCGATGGGGGTGGAGGCCTCGGTGGCGCTGCTAGGGGAATTCAGGATACCGCTGCAGGCGACTCGGAGGCCTGCGGAGGAGACCTGGAGGAAAAAAAACGTGTGTGCTCGCGGAGCCACGTGGATAAACTGGGGCACATATGGTGCATGAGTCAGGCTCGACTGAGTGGGTAGACAGCTTTCGGTGCTAATGGGAGCCTGCTGTAGAGCGCTAGACGGAGGGATTTAAAACACAGGTGAAAGAATGAAGAGGATATGTAGAAATAATAAGGCTGTGAACGCAGCAAAGTGCCATTCCGAGCAGCTGCACCACGGAAACTTTGTTCTTCCCATGAAGCTCCGTCGGCATTGTAGAGGTCAGAGGTCACAGAACAGTGGGTGTCATACAAAGGTCTCCCATCTCTCTCGGTCAGATGTTACCATCCTCCCTCTCTTGGTCCATCTTGTTCTTCTTTCTTTCCTTCCTTCCTTCCATTTTCTTTTGTTGGGGGTGAGACTTGTCCAAGACAAGTGTAGCCCTGGCTGCCCTGGAACTCAGGCCTCTGCTAGGGTTAAAAGTGTACACCACCACACCTAGCTCTCTTCCTCCTTCTCCTTCTCCATCCTTTTCCTCTTCTTCTTCCTCCTCCTCCCCCCTCCTCCTCTTCAAACGTAATTAACTATTTTGACCTGGAACTAACTATGACCAGGATGGCTTTGAACTCTAGACACTCCACTTGCCTTAGCCTCCAATATGTTGGGATTAAAGGTGAGTGTCACCATGCCCAGACATTTAGCTTCTATGACAAAATAGCCAAAGTTGGGTAACCTGTAACATGAAGACATTTGTTTGGCTCATACTTCTGGTGGCTGGAGGGTCTGGTAGCATGGCGTCACCATCCTTGTGAGAAAGAAAAATGAAGAGGACAAGCGTGTGCCCTTACCTTATGTCATAAGACTTATGACAACTTGCGTTCATGAGAGTTAGTTTGATTCCACACAGCAGATCCAAGTCCACCAGACAGCATTAATTTATTAAGAATAATCAAACCCCTCCACTAGTTCCCACTTTTTAAAGGTCCTACCATCTTGTACACATCCCAGTTAACATGTCTGCAGCCCCCTGGACCAGCACTTCCGTGAGTGTTTCAGAGTGACCCTCCTTGGTTTGGGCTGTTTTGTTGTTTGTTGGTCTGCCCATTTGTTTGTTTTCCTGCAGAGATTCCAAGAACACAGCAGATTCACAAAACCATGAGAATACTATGTGGAGCATTACATTTGGACCCTGGCTCCAGGAATAATATATCTGGCTCTTTCATGTTAGCTGAAGTTTCTTTTGTCCTAACCTATGCATGCCTCTTGTGGGCCAGCAAGATATCTCAGATGGTAAAGGTTCTTGCCACCAAGCCTAATGACTTGAGTTCCATTTCTAGGACCCACATAGTAGGAGGAGAAAACCAACTCCCACAAAGTATACTCTGACTTCCACACATGTACCATGACATACATGTATCCCCTCCACACACATACACACAGAATAAAATCTAAAAATATTTTTAAAGTGACCCAAAACTATGTAGAGGTCCATCTGGTCTTGCTGATGCCAAGACCATACTTTTGTCAGTAGGTCCTCCTAGAAATGACACTCTGAGTGACCCTGAATCTGTCTGTTTCTCCACCACCTCACAGCATCCTGGTTCTTATGCACCAGAACTGGGTTATTCTGAATACCTGACAACATGGTCCATACTGGAAACCAAGAGTCTATCCCATGAACCTTGGGAGATAGACTACACCCATGCCATAGCACTGTGCCTTTCAGGGAGAGCATAGAAGCAGAGACTATAGAGCCAGACGTGATGCAACAGAACACTTAAGATCAAGGGGTTTGGAATTGGGTAGACATTGAGTCAAGTCTGGCTTCAGATTTAATCTGCATTGGAAGGTAGTTATAGCACAAGGGTCGTAAGCAAGCAAGCCCTAAGAAAGACACTGGCTTGCTGAATGGCAAGCTACTCACTTTGTGTGGTGTGGTATGGTGTGAAATCCACACCAATGGGGACAATGATGAGGGCTCCCAGCTATAACAGCTCTACACTGATCATACTTTATAGGCCCTGCCTTGAATCTCTGCTTCAAGGTGTGCCCCACTCCAACCATCCGCTCTGCAAAGAGGGCATTAGATTGCACTACAGATGGTTGTGAGCCACCATGTGGTTGTTGGGACTTGAACTCAGGACCTCTGGAAGAGCAGTCAGTGCTCTTAATCACTGAGTCATCTCTCCAGCCCCCCCAGAAGGGTCTTTCTAACGGCCAACAGCTCTAATCACTCCTCTAAGTAATTATCAATGTTCCCAAATGAAGTCTCAAGTCTCCAAACGAAGGCTCTGGCCCATGAAGCTCCAGCCCTTCCTACTTCTATAGCATATATACACTCTGTTATATCACCCCACCCACTGTCCACCCCATTCTCAAGGTCCCCACTAACAGGAATGTTTGAGGTTTTCAATGTACTATTTGCACAACCTATTCTTGATACATGAACTCCCTCCCTGCAGCTTCTACTGCTTTTAGCTTTAAGCCTTGATTTTGTTGGGTTCCTTTTCTCTCTCAGCAGTTCCTAGCTCTCTGGGCCCTAAATGTATAAATGTCATCTCTCTGAGAGATAATCCATGAGGATCAGGACATATCAGTTTTGTACACTTTCCCCAGGCTAGCACTCTTCTACATGCCTGGAATGTCACAGGCACTTCACAGATGCTGGATGGGTGGATGGATGGATGGATGGATGGATACATGGGTGGGTGGGCAGATGAGTGGCTGGCTGGATGGATGGATGGACAGACTCTGTTCTGTTTAGAGTCTCTCTCAGAACGTCTGTTGTTTTGCCAACATCTGGTTTAGAAGCAGAGATACACTATAGCCTAGATTGGAAAACAACCCAAACATTCATGAATGATTCAATCAATAAATAAACTTGAGCATAGTCACATGATAGACACAATAAAGGAGACTGAAGGTGCCCGGGAATTTCACCTCATAGCACAGTGGCATGCGGTGCTAATTGTCTTAAATTAAAGATCCTTGGAGGTCATTATGTGCTTTATTCTGGTATTCCTTGATCTTTACACAGAGCTCAACATTGTCTCCATCTCAGACTAAAATTTTATAACTATGAACAGAAAGGCAGACCAGGGGCTGTAAGCACATTCCGAAGGACTTCGTCACAAGAAAATGTCCGCTCTTGCAGCTCATTCAGATTCTAGGGAGAATCATTTTACAGGCTAATTTCCATCCAGGCCCAATCATCCCCCTAATAATCCTTTACAGCCACTCCAAATGGCCCCTTTCTCTCTCTCTCTAACTCCCAGGAAGAAAAGAAGGCTCAGTGTCAGAACCTCACTGGGCTGTAGAATAAGACACTCCCACAATCTCTCTCTCTCTCTCTCTCTCTCTCTCTCTCTCTCTCTCTCTCTCTCTCGCACGCACAATTAATAAATCTATATGTCTTTTATCCCTGTTAATCTGATGGTTGTCAGCTTATTCTAATGGACCTTGCCTTTGCCCTGCAAAATAAAGATCTCTGAAATTAAACCCCAAAAGTGTGTGCATTTCTCAAAAACACTTAACAGGATGCGATATAGAAAGGGTTATTTTAAAGGAGTCTGTTTACTAAGGAGACCGGGTGAAGCAGACGTCTGCAGCCCACAGTCAGTGGAGTGTGCCATCCACCTTGTTGGGGAAGGCAGTGACAGGAAGTGGTTTCTGGGGTTCTGGGCTGTTCGCCTCCTCTGCTTCTGCATCTGGTACTGGCGGCTCAGGCCGACTTAACTGTGAGAATTATTTTTTGGGCTATACACCTATGACAGGTGCATTTTCTGTGTATATATTATAGTTCAATAAAAAGTAAAAACAAAGCCAGGCATGGTGGCCCACACCTTTACTTCCAGCACTCTTGAAGTAGATAGAGGCAGGCAAATCTATGAGGCAGCCTGGTCTACATAGCCTGAGTTTCAGGCCAGGCTACCCAGGGCTATACAGTAAGACTCTGTCTGAAAAAGGAAGAACAAGAAGGAAGAGGAGAAGGAGGAGGAGGAAGAGGAGGAGGAGGAGAAAGAAGAGGAAGAAGAGGAGGAGGAGGAGGAGGAGGAGGAGGAGGAGAGAAAGAAAAGAAAGTGAAAGGAAAGGAGGGGAAAGAAAAGGAAAGGGAAAGGAAAGAAGCTAGAAGCCAGTATAACACTGGACAGAACTGGGTCCATGCAAACTTCCTTGGCTCACACCCACTCTCCTGCAATGCCCTACCACAGTGGCTCTCAACTTTCCTAACGCTGCGACCCTTTATACAGTCCCTCACATTGTGGCAACCCCTAACCATAAATTTATTTCACTGCTACTTCATAACTGTTATTTTGCTACTGACACAAGTCATAGTATGAATATCTGATATGCATAGCTGATATGTGACCTTGTGACCTCTAAAGTCAGGGGAGCGACCCACAGGTTGAGAACCTTTGCTCTTTCTCCTGCATTTCAGGGCCCCACTTCAGGCAGCAGAGACGAGACTTGTGCTCGCCACACACTGAAGATTCCATTCACCTTCACTGAGATGGGAGCCAAGAGAGAGGACCCTGGAGCGGAGTGTGAGGAGAGACGGAGGGGAAAGGGGTTAACCTGAAAAGAGCAGGGGAAGGCTGGGAAGGCTGAGTGTGGTGAAGCGTCCTGTGTTCTCAGGAAATTGAGACAAAAGGCAAAAACAAGCAAAATAAGTAACCATGAAGAATTTGGGACGGGTAAGCACAATGAGAGGTGTACAGCTGGGGTACCCTGTAGATGCTCTTCCTGTGTCAGGATGGTCAGGAGAATATGCGATAGAGACATTAAATATTAACTTCTTGCAGTTATCCCCCTCTGCCGCGAATAAAGTCTTCTGCATGCGCACATATGCCCTGCCTGAAAGGCGCTTTTCCATTTGGGAATCCAGGAAGAGCCTGAGCTTCAAGTCTCAGTCACTGTTGCAGCAAACAGGTTGGTGAAATGGCCTGGCGCTGGGACTCTGAATTCTTACTATCTTACAGATGTTTTTTGTATTGGTTACCTTTTTTGCTGCGACAAAATATCAGACAAGAAAAGCACCGCACCAGATGTCAGGTCACATTGTATCCATTGTCAGGAAATATAGAGCAAACGCAAAGTAGGGCGTGTCTATAAAATGCCAAGGCTTGCTCCCTAGGGACCCACTTCCTCTAGCAGGATTGCATTTCCTGAAGGTTCCGCAACCTTCCCAAACAGCACTCCGAGCTGGAGACCAACTAACTGTTCCAATACATGAACCTGTGGGGCACATTCACACTGAAACCGCATCTCTGGACTTGCCTGGACCCTGACCTAGAACTTGAAACAAATCTCATTTAGATCTTAAGTGAGGAGATTACAATTTAAGTAAGATCACAGCTGACCCCTGGTGAGTTAGTGCAGTTCTGTGTCTATTAAGGGACCACCTTGACGCTCAATTATAAGTCCTTCGAAGCAGAAGGTGAGAATTCACTTTGGTACTTTCTGAGGAACTGAGAGGGGGACTCTCTAGAACATACTACGATCCTCAGCTTTCAGGGGACAGTTTAATCCTTGCCTAAGTGATCAACACAAGATAACCATCTTCTCAGACCTTGGTTTTTTTTACCTTTAAAATTAGAGATAAGTATGAAGAATAAACAAGACACTTTAAGAGAAGGCCCTTAAATGTAGTGGCCTTGGACAGAGGAACCTATCAAAACTGAGTCTTTCCCTTGGAAGCCATCAGCAGAGATGGCTCAAAGTCCCAACCTTCCTTCTTTGACCCATCCTGTCCTCCTTCCATTACTCCCTCTTGCCCACTCCACAAAGGGATTAAGCGCAAACCCAAGGGTCGAATCTATTCTCTGAGAGGAAGTTTGCTGTTGGAAGCTTGGGGGCACTGCGTTTGAGCTCCTGAAACTGGTGACCTTCAAAGCTGGGCCTTGCCATGAAGATAAAGGATGTGACAGCTGTGTGGACGGTGACCGAATTTCAAGCACTGCTCAGGATACCCGTTGCAGATCTATGTGAATAACTGCAACCTCCTCTCTCCCCCCTACCCTCTCCTCTCCCCTTCCTGTCAGCTTCGATTCACAGGCTGTGTAATTCGAGACATTAATTTTTTCCATTCAGTGCCCTGCCAATTTCTTCTTGTTTTGTTCCTGGAAATCTCTTGTGTGCATCTTCTAAATTTAAAATAAATACACTGTACATAATTGGATGCTAACCAGACAACACTGGGCAATCAGACTTTTTTTTTTTTTTCATTGATTCTGCAGATGTATTTGCCTCCAACGTGAGCAGGAAAGGTCCCTTCATGTTCTGGAGTAAATGTTAAGTGGAACACGTTGCCATGATGTTCCTTGGAATCAGTGCTGGCCTTTAGAACATTCTCCCACTAGGATCTTACTAGAAAAGACCAATGAAAGGTTCTTAACACCAGAAATAGGCTGCCCCACCCCCAAATTATCTAGATTGCTGCCATTTTGTGCTCACCAAGGCCTGCCCACTAGTGACCCACTTCCTCTAGCTGGGTTGCATCTCCTAAAGGTTCTATTATCTTCCCAAACAGCACTCCGAGCTGGAGTGGGAAGGAGTTCAGAATGAGGAGGCCTAGGGAGACCTTACATGATGAAGCAGGCATGCAACAGTATTGAAGTACTCACACGTCTAGCTTCAGGATTCTCGGCTATGCGATTAAGAACCCTTTAAAATGACTGACAGATGGGTAAGTTCTTAACAGATATTTGTGAATTACTTGTCAAGTCATGTGATCTTAGATTTAAATTTATCTCAGATAACAAAGCTGTAGGAGGCCGAGCTTGTGTTGAGTTCCTCAAATGGTAATTTGTGAAATGTTCTATTTCCCAATAGAAAATTATTGTTGGGAGGAAAAGAACAACGGGGCGGGGGATCCAGACTGGTCTTTAATTCCAGAACTTGGGAGGCAGAACAAGTGAATTTCTGAATTTGAGGCTAGCTTGATCTACATAGTGAGTTCCAGGCCTGTCAGAGGTGAGAGAGAGAGAGAGAGAGAGAGAGAGAGAGAGAGAGAGAGAGAGAGAGAGGAGAGAGAGGAGAGAGAGAGAGAGAGAGAGAGAGGGAGGAGGAGGAGGAGGAAGAGGAGGAGGAGGAGGAGGAGGAGGAGGAGGAGGAGGAGGAGGGGAGAGGAGAGAGACAGAGAGACAGAAATAGACACACAGAGAGACAGATACATAGATAAGTAGATAAAAGATAGATAGATAGATAGATAGATAGATAGATAGATAGATAGATAAACAGCTCGTATCTATTTGTTCCCCTAAATCATGTAATGCATATTTGATATCTACTCGAGATTTTACTGACATTAAATGCCATTGGAAGTCCTGGAAGAGATAATCAGTCCCCCAAAGAATCCGCTTCTCCACTTCCTAACTCTCATTATAGTTGATGACAAATGTCTAGTTCTGCCTAAGGAAAGGAGATGGTGTGTGGTGTCACTTCTAGTTTGGAATGCTGGGAAATCCCACTCATCAATGGGCTTGGGACAGCAAGCCTCTTTACCTGCTGAGCCAACTCATCAGCCCCTCCCGTGTCTCCACAGGCTCATTCTCTATGTCTTAATGTCTTTTTGTAACAACGACGCCAGCCTGATTAGATTGGGACCCACCCTAATGACCTCACTTAATTTAATCACTTCTTTAATGGTCCGACATGTGAATTCAGTCACATTCTGAGGCACAGGGGGAAGGGTAGGGCTTCAGTGTATGAACCTTGAGGAGGCACAATTGGGTTCCTAACACTCACTTGGGGTTTTATGACATTCCCTGAACTGGACTTGTTTTTAGAGGGGTAACTGTTGCTTTCTACTTATTGCAATCCCTGGTGGATTTGGGTTATGGTTGTAATGTGAACTTTTCACGGACGATCAACGTATCAATGCAGTAGGAAGGCCAATTTGTAGGAAAACATAAGAAATTAATAGTACATCAAAAATTGTGACAGGAAAATTCTGTTCCTGTGTGGACGAGCAGTTTTGACCTTGGCTAGCCAACTCTCCCCAGTAAACCTCTGCTGATTACAAAAAAATAAAATAAAATAAAATTGTGACGGGGCACAGATACCTGAATTCAGGGGACATGGTTAGGTGGCCTCTAAAGCTTCTCTGAACTCCCACAGGTTTTTTAAAGATTGCTTTTATTTTAATTTTGTGTATGAACCCATTTAATTGAGGAACTACAAAGTGCCTCAAGTGAAGATTATGGAGTCAAGTGAACGGTGCAGTCAGAACAGAGAAAGGGGTCATTCAGGCCAGACTAGGAGGTAAGGAGAGGCTTTCCAGAGGGAGGTTACCTATAGTTCGTTTAGCTCTCAGTGCTGGAGGTCTAAGAATGTGACACCTGGCTGGCTCAACTGAGGGTCTTCTGGCTGGGTCACAAAATGGCAAATGACCTCATTACAAGAATGCTTGCAAGAGAAAAAGATCAGATAGTGGTCTGGGAAGCAAGAGAGAGCCCAAACTGCTGAGCTGTCTCCATAGCAACCCATTATCCTGAGAAGTAACACACTCCACAAGACTAGCCTTAGTCCCTTCCAAAGACAGAGCTTTGTCATTCAATTACCTTCTGCTAGGCGCTGCGTTAGTGTCTTCACAGCCATGCCAATAGCTGGAACGGTTTAACATAAGATCTATTTTGGCTCCCATTTTCTGAGATTTTTTAATCAAGACTGTAGGCCCAAGGGGATGCTGAGCATCAAGAGAGAAGCATATGGTTCAGCAAAGCTGTTCACCTTAGGTTAGACAGGAAGCAGAGAGGGTGACAGAAGACCAGAGACAGGGAACACCCCCAATGACCCACATCCCCTTACTAGCCCCCACTTTCCAGAGTTCCACCATTTTATAATCATTTATTCACATTTTGAATCTACTCATGGCTAAGTCACTGATAAAGGGCTAGCCCTCCATGCAACAGTTCCCCAGAGCCCTGAACATTGATTACACTGGGGACTGAACCTTCCATTTGTGAGCCTTTTGGCTCAATAGATGAGTCACACTCAACCCTAAGAAACCCACTTCTTGAAGGTCCCACTTCCAAGTTGAAGGTGAGCTCTGAGGCAGACCTCTGAGGTGTGACTGGGCACGGAAATAAGGATAGAAAGCAGGCCTGTGTAGGTAGAGTGGTGGCAGAGGAGGGCATGATCGCTAAAGGCAGAGATAAAGACCAGGCAGAGCACACATAGGGCCTTGTAGCCAAGGTAAGAAGTGGGCTTGCAGCAAGCATGAGGAAAAACACTGGAGTTCTCAGAGCGGAGAAGTGACGCCATCTTGTTGTTATTGTTTAGCCTGTGTGAGCTGAAGAGTGCTTCTGCCTGGCTCCAAAGTTTAGTAACCATACCAGAAGAAAGGCTTTATACCACCATTTCTCCAAGTTCAGTTTCTGAACCTCCAAGCCAAACTCACCTCATTGGATGAGTCCCAGAGCTGAACGATACCAACACAGGAGGAGCTGGCGGGCTTCTTTTCTCTGAAGGGCCATTATTGGGTCCACTGTAACCCTTCCAGCATCAAATGCTGAAGTCTTAAGCCCACTACCTTAGAATGTGGTTTGGAAATAGAGTCACGCTAGACATACTAAGAAGACACATTGTGCTAGAGCCGGATGGGCCCCTAATCCCCTATCACAAGAGTTCTGAGGAAGGGAGAAATTTGGATGCAGACACGGACGCAGAGCAAACAATGTATGAGGATGGAGACAAAGGTTAAAATATTAAGTCAAGTAAGAGTATATGAGTCCTTTATTTTGGCTCCTGACCAAGAGCAGGCTCTTGCCTCAGAGTCTCTTGGTGTCAAGCCTCAGGAATATAGTACTTTTAAAGGCAAAATCCACAGTTACATCAATGGTAGATGAGGGTCGGAGGAATCTTGTAACATTTGTTTTGGTAGAGCACAGTAATTATTTCAGACACAACATGACCAGTGATTTTGATTTAAATACTAATCATTTTGTTCAACTCGGCTGGACCACAGTCAGAGGCTGGGACATCTCAAATGTGTTCCCAGGGCAGACTTGGCTGTTGTGGGGAGTAGAAGGCTGAGAAGTTTCTACGTCAGGGCTTCTCAACATGTGTGTCACGACCCCCACAGAGGTTGTACATCTGATAACCTGCATA
Source organism: Arvicanthis niloticus (assembly GCF_011762505.2). Lineage (NCBI taxonomy): Eukaryota > Metazoa > Chordata > Mammalia > Rodentia > Muridae > Arvicanthis > Arvicanthis niloticus. Next base: position 19,052,185 of record NC_133430.1, on the reverse strand, counting down.
TCAAACATTTACATTATGATTTATAAACAATTTCAAATTACAGTTGTGAAGTAGCAAGGAAATAATTTTACGGTTGAGGGTCAACACAACATGAGGGATGACTGTATTAAAGGGTCACAGCATGAGGAAGGTTGAGAACCACTGGTCTAAGTGGAAAACAAAATGGAGTCAGGACAAAAGGTGTTACTTTAGTCAGTTCAAACTGAGGGATTGTCATCAAGCTACCAGAAGCTGAGAGAGAGACCTGGATAGATTCTCCCTCAGAACTTTCCTATAGCCACATTAACAAACTATTACTGTGTTCCAAGTAGGTATTAAGCCAGGTGTGGTGGCACACGCATTTAATTCCAGCACTCAGAGACCTGAGACAGGGGGATCTCTTTGAGTCAAAGCCAATCTGGTCTACACAGTGAGCTCCAGGGAAACTAGGAGTTTATAGAAAGACCCTGTCTCAAACACGAGCGGGGTTATTTTAGATTCCGTAGTCAAGAGAATCTCTGCGTGGTCACCTCAGCTCCAGCATGACCACACTGTAGGCAATACAGTTCCAAATCTGTGTACGTGTGCTCCCATGAAGTTGTTCAAAAGTCAAAGTGGTAGGCAGGTGAGCCTGGCTTGTGTCACAGTCTTTCTAAGACCTGTCCACCAACAAAAGTTGTGCCTCATCTTGCACTCCACGGGCTGGGCTGTATAGAAACTCTTCATGTCTTTCTCCATGAAGAACTTTGCTCTGTTTGAAACTTGGGGCTAAAGAGAGGAACTCGTATTTGCAAGTGTGCACCAGGCATTGTGCTAATTAATCACTTTAGGAGAATTCTCTTCCTTAGTCCCCCAAGCCCAATGATATAGGAATTACTGTTTCCAACTCCATGTCACAGAAAAGAAAATGGAATCAAGCCAGTGAACCAAGTTGCCCCAAAGTCACACACAACTGGCTCTCTGCAGAGCTAGGCCCAACTCCCACAGTCTGACTGTGCTCTAGCAAAAACACTCGGGGAAGGGACTTTCCAATGCTGCCAAAGGACACTGTCATACTCCCTTCCTCTCAGGCTACTCTCTGCTCCTTTGATCCTCCCCACCACATTCCATCATAAAAGTGCATTTAAATAAATTTCCCTTCCAACTAAGACATGTGGTCCCTTCCTCCCCAGGCTGAGACCAATGACTGAAAATGATTTTGGAGAGTTGTTCATTTGTCTCCTTTCTAATCATCAGAGCATCTTTATTCAAGCCATAACTTTAATAATCCTGTCAATATTATTATTGTCACTGGGACAATGGAGCCAGCTGAGTAAACTCCCTGGCCTTGGTTGGGATGGTTGATGAGCTGTAGATGGTAGTCAATCGGTTCTCTTCCATTTCTTCAGCCTCCAGGATTCACCTGGTTCCATTCCCACTGGCCCCATCAAGCCTAGTCCTCTTTATTTCACGGCTGGATTATTGCAACAGTTGGTCCCCGAGTCTCTGAGCTATTTTATCTCTCATTTCTTCTGTGTGCCACTCTCCAATCCTAGTGCTGTTCCTCAGCCATAATTGTTCCACAGCTGGGGACCAGCCAACGGTTCCCCATCACCCTCAAATCAGGCTCCTCAATCTGGCCTCCACCCTCGCCAAAAGTGCTGTCTAGATTCACATGAATAAACTGAGTATTTCTTTCAAGGCAAATGTGTTTTGAGTTCCAGCCGAGCACCTCTAATTTTTATAAAACATGTCTCCTGCCAGAAAAGGTGGCATCATCCATGAAATTCTGTGGAAGAAAAAGGAGGAGGAGGAGGAGGAGGAGGAGGAGGAGGAGGAGGAGGAGGAGGAGGAGGAGGAGGAAGGAAAGAAGAAAGAAAGAAAGAAAGAAAGAAAGAAAGAAAGAAAGAAAGAAAGGGCAGTGGAAGCAGAGGAGGAGGAGGAAGAAGAAGAGGAAGAAAAGAAAAAGGAAGAGGAAGAAGCAGAAGCAGCTAACAGTGTAAAGATATAAAGAGTTCTACCAAACTCACTAATCAGGAAGGACACACAACGAAGGTCCTTTTCTTTTTCATGGGACTGAACGAAAATTGAACCCAAAGGTTAATTCACGCAGATGAAATATTTAACCCTATTAAAATGTTGCCTGTGTATGTGTGAGCTGGAAATCGCTGGATTTGTTTCTTAAATGTAAGGTTCTATTAAAACCAGAACAATACAAAGGAACTGTGAGGTAGAGAGGAGAGCTAGCAAGGGAGCTATCATGATAAACATGATATGAAGAAATCAAGGAGAAAATGAGGGACGACTGTCTTAGTTGGGGAAGGAGAGGCAGTCAGTACTGAAGGGGGGGATAAATAACAGTAAGGATGATTGAAATCCATAAGGGATCGTGTTATTTTATATTTACTTAAAATACATATATGTGCATGTGTGTATACAATTTAAGAGAAGCTATGCTACTTGGGGTGATAATGTTCCCCCAAGAGCCATGGACTGTCAAAAAAACCAAAAACAAACCCATAATATCAGGCATAAGAAACCCCCTTTCCAGTTGTTGGTATGCAGAGTCCAAAAGACTCCCAGGCGTCCTTAATATATGACAGTCGATATCAAGTGCTGGTCACTTTGTTCTCAGGCTAAAGATCTGTTCAAGTGTGGCAGTCAGGTAGAGAATTTTAAAAACAGGAACAGGAGGCTGGAGAGATAGCCCAGAGGCTACGGGTGATGATTGCTCTTCCGAAACACCCAATTTTGGTTCCTGACACCCATAACAGGAAGCTCACAGCACCTGTAACTCCAGGTTCACGGGATCCCATAACCCCTCTGGCCTTCTAAAGCACCTGCACATACATGTGCATACATACACACATACAGAGAGAGAGAGAGAGAGAGAGAGAGAGAGAGAGAGAGAGAGAGAGAGAGAAAGAGATATCAATTTTTAGAAACAGAAACTAAGCAAATGTCCCTAACACTACCTATCACGGTGGCATTCTTCCTGGGCAGCTCACTCATCACTCTCTCGAGTCTCAGCTCTTCATTCTTTCTCTTTCCTGACATTTAGATTCATTCTGTGCACATTTCTATCCCCACACACCTCCTGTGTGTAACCCAGTTACGCTCTCACACATGTATGATGATTACATGAACATCCATCCATCTCTCCCTCCCGTTAACCTGTAAGTTCCGTCAGTGTAAGGTAACCAATTGTTTTTCTCACGGCCTTATTCCATGTGTCTAGTACAGAAGTAAATTTACAATGGGGTCTCAATACACAAGCATTGGCTGAATAATCGAAGATGTTTGTTCGCGGTGGGAAGAAAATGAAAATGCAGATCTAAAGAAAGAAAATGATCATGGCGGCTCAAGTCTGTAATTCTAGCTCTCAGGCAGCTGAGGCAGGAAGACTGCAAAGAGTCTGGGGCCAGCCTGGGCTACAGAGTGAGTTTCGAGTCCAGCTTGGGCTACAGTCAGTCCACAGTCACTCCCTAACTATCTATACCTTATGTCTCCGGGAGGCTGGAGAGATAGCCCAGAGGTTATCTCTTTTGCCTAGACCAATCTAAAAAATCTTCAGGCTATTTTAGCTAGATTCTAATAGTCCAGACAGAAGCAACTGGGCAAACCCTTCCATATCATCACAATAAGACCCCTAGCACTCATGTCTTCTTGGCTGATGCGGTTAAATTAGACTGGGAACAACTCTACCCTAGAAAGTCCTGTTGCAAATGTGAGAGGATGAAGAAAATTTTTAAAAAAATAAGTTAATCTATCACATCTTGATTTTATACTTCATATTTGTTTAAATATATGTATATACATATATAGATATATATTATATGTATATATGTACATATTATATATTGTATATTATATGTATATTATATGCATATATTGTATGTATATTGTATGTTATATGTATGTATTATATGCATATATTATGTGTATACATAATACTTTTCATATATATATATATATATATATATATATATATATGAGAGAGAAACAGACTAGTTAACGTTAGAATGAGAGATACTGTCTGTATGTGAGCTTCAGAGCATGTAGGACACCTTATTAACTGCTGCAGTGATTTATAGAAAGAATTGCCAGAAGATCTTTCAATCTAAATGGTGTTGGAACCAGGTCCCGGCTTTATTTATAGCGCCTCTCAAAAATAAACGAATTGTGACTCATTAGTAAGTGCAGCAGGAATAACAAAGCCTAGACTTCCTACCCTCAAATAGTACCATGCTCAAACCATTCTAGAAAGCACGCCCATCCTCAGGAGGGTTTGCTCCACAGTCAAGTGGGGTTGCTCCTTCACAAGTCCTGCAGATGAGAAGTCCTTTCAATACTTTGCAGATTACTTCTTTTCCAGTAGACACAGAAAACAGGCCATCCTGACTGTAAACATGTCCTTCAAACCAGTTGTGCACACCTCACAAGTGACAGGTGCTCAATTCTTCCACAGATTGATGATAACCAAGCATTTAAAAGTCACCCTCCCCTCCTCACTCTCTCTCACTCTCTCTCTTTTCCATTGTGCGCTCCCTCTCTCTCTCCCTCTCCCTCTCCCCCTCCTTCTCCCCTTCTCTCCCCTCCCTCTCCCCCTCCCCCTCTCCCTCTCCCCCTCCTTCTCCCCTTCTCTCCCCTCCCTCTCCCCCTCCCCCTTTCCCTCTTCCCCTCCTTCTCCCCTTCTCTCCCCCTCTCTCTCTCCCTCTCCCCCTTTCCCTCCCCTCCTCCTCCCCTTCCCCTCTCCCTACCCCTCTCTCTCTGCTCTCTCTCCCTGCAAGTTTTCAGTGTATTCAGATACAATTAATGCCGAAAACCCTGCTTTATCCAATAAGAAGTGGACAGTTTACGTGATCTCATGCTGAAGCTGTGCAGATGTCAGGGTGAGATGTGAATCAAAAAAAAAAAATTCAAGAAGAAAGGATATTTTAAATGCCTTGTGGAGCATTCATATTTGAAAAGGGAAAATGTTCTCACTCAAACATTTATGTGGCTACAGGGCCGCTTCTACCAACGGCGATAAGACTCTCTAAGTTGTCTTTGTATTATTTCTGACATATTCTTCCTGTCTTAAATTTTAAATTGACTAAATGAAGATGAATATAACATGAGACTCAAGACCCGTGCTAATAACTAGAGAGAAAAAGATTTCAAGTGAGTAGGAGCCGACCTTAGTGGCCCAGCACCACCCTGTAAGGGTCGCAGACTCTATGGGGAAATGCCTGGGACCCATGCTTGACGCCATAGATGGTTCCATGAAGCTCCTTTCCTAAGGAGGAACGTGAATGAGGCCACACAATGCTGTCTTGAGACACTGTCCAGCCAAAAGGATCTTAAGTCAGCAGAAGAATCACCCAGGCAAACAGCTTGCCTTTGTCTTTGCTGGGCAAGCAGCTCTCAGCCGGGGCACCCACCACTTCTGCAGGCTTGGGGTTTTAGACAACTATCTCTATACAGCCAGCACCCCCAAAATGTGCCAGCTGAACATAGTTACCATCTTTTCTCTCTCTCTCTCTCTCTCTCTCTCTCTCTCTCTCTCTCTCTCTCTCTCTCTCTCAGTTCTGCCAAGTGACCAGACAGTGAGCAGCTCTCTGCTTGTCTTGTTTGTAGTCCTGTGTGTTTGCAGCCAAAGGGGAGGAAGCTGGAGATTCGGAGGGATGCTCCTGAAATGTTGGGCTGCCTTCCCTCTCCACTGAGCTTAAGGTCTTCTCCTCCCCATCAAGGTAGCCAGACTTGGCAGGGGAGGGCATGCCTAGGCAGGGGAGGGCATCTGGGAAGCAGATAAGGCACTTCCCACATGTTTGTGTCCCCCAAGGTGAGTGTTGAAATCTGATCCCAGTGTGAAGGTAGTGACAGGGAAGGGAAGATCCCTTCCCTTAAGAAACAGGCCCTGTGGGAGCTGGTTTGTTCCCTCCATTGGAGAGTACACAGCAAGAGATGCCACCTAAGACAGTACTCATTTAGTTGGCTGATGCTTTGATCTGGAACTTTCCAGCCTCTGGAGCCCTGTTGGAAGCATGAGAGGGAAAGAGGCTCTGACTGTCTTTATCTAGTCTTAAGGATTTTTTTTTTTTCTTCTTCACTGATGATTTCATACATACATGGAACTGGCCCCCAAGTACCCTCTGCTATGCTTCTCCCATGCCAAGTCATCCTGTCCTAGCTAGCTTCTCCACTACTGTGAGAAAACATTGATCCGATACAACTTGGAGAGGAAAGGGTTTATTACATTTTACAGATGCTAATCTGCCATCTGGGAAGCCAGCACAGAAACTCAAACTCAAGCCGGGATCCCAGAAGCAGGAAGTGAAGCAGAGACCACAGAGGAATGCTCTTTACTGGCTCGGGGTCCCCATGGCTTGCTCAGCAGGCTTTCTTACACAACTCAGGACCTCCTGCCCAGGGGTGGCACGACCTCCAGTGGGCTAAGGCCCTCCCACATCAATCACCATACATTCCTTTAGGCCAATCAGATGGAGAAAACTCCTCAATTGAAGTTCCCTCTTTCTAGGTGATTATAGTTCAAGTTGACAAAATCCAAGCAGTACACCCCCTTCCCCATCCACCCGTGATGAACTATCAGCATGCCCAGGTTTCTGCAGGTCTTGTGCAGAAACCTCACAATAACCTCAGTTGCTGTTGTTTTCTTAGGTTTTTTTTTTTTGTTTTTTGTTTTTTGTTTTTTTTGAGACAAAATCTCACTCTGCACCCCAAGCAGGCTTCAAATTTGTCCCACCTTCTTGAGCAGATCTCTTCTGAGATAACAGCCTTTCACCACCATGCCTGGCTCTGGCAGGCACTAATCCTGCACGGGGCACATCTGGAAGGAATTATTTCAGAGTCCTCCTCATCCTGCTCCCTGTTGCTCAATGGCCTTGCCCCCCCCCCCCTCTGTGTGTGTGTGTGTGTGTCCTTCAGTGTGTGGACATGGCTGAGCACCAGGATTTGCTGGCCACTGTCAACACTCCAACTTTTGGTTCATTTGCTGCCACTGCTGCTTGGACGGCAAAATGTATGCATTACTTGTGTGTATATTTACATGTCTGCATGTGTGTGTGTGTGCATGTTGTGTGTGCATGTGAGTGTGTGTACATGTGTGCGCGCGCATGTGTGTATGTGCATATGGGTATGTGCATGTAAGTATGTGCATATGAATGTGTATGTGTGTGCATGTGAGTGTGTGAGTGTGTCTATGTGCGTGTGCATATGCATGTGAATATGTATGTGAATGTGAGTGTGTATTTGTGTGTGTATGTGTGAATGTATGAGTGTGTGTGCCTCTGTGTGTGAAAGTCATGTGACTGTATTTGTGCATGTGTGTGTATGTGCAAGTGAGTATGTGCATGTGATTACGCCTGTGTGTCTGTCTGTGTGTGTCTGTGTGACTGTGTATATGTGCATGTGAGTGTGTGCCTATGTGTGTGAGTGTGTATTTGTATATATATGTATCAGTGTGTGTGTGTGTGTGTGTGTGTGTGAGTGTGTGTGTGTGTGAGTGTGTAGTCACTGGAGAACAAAACAAAATAAAAAAGAAAGAAGTCCTCCGAGGACTAGGTAATATGAAGATCTACCTGACATAGCAAATTCTAGACCTTCTGTCTTTAGAGGTAATGTTTGTTTAATCCATAAGGAAAACAGAGTGAAAGAAACGGGGACATTTCTGTCGATTATTAACATGCCCTGCTGGTTTCAGGGATTGTTTTGAGTGGAGAACATATTGCGAGAGGAAATTCCCAGCTCGCCACCCTTTTCATCAGGCCTATTAAGCTAATGATTTTATTTTAACAATGGCTTTCCCCACAGCCAGTCTGTCTAGGGTATAGGCTGCCAGACATGGTTACTAAACACCCAGAGACTCAGGCAATTATAGAAAATGCTATTTTAAAGTTCTATTGTATAGTTGCCTGGGCAGTGAGCAGCACAGGTTCCAGAAGCTTCTATACCACCAGTATGAGCCTTGATTCATTTAGGTAGCTATGGGAACTTGTGCCTAGGACTTAACCAAAGATGGACGCCAAATGGGAGTCACTCTTCACATGGGCATGAGGTATGAGGCAATAAGGCACTCCTAATCCGAGGTGAGTTTCTCGGGCCTGAACAAAAATCTAGGTAGAGAACTGGGATGGCCAATTTTAATTGTCAATTTTAATTGTCAATTCCCAATCTATCCAGGAATAGATTGGGAAGAGAGACTTAAGAAAGAGATCAGGTTAGCCTGTGAGTATCTCTTGGGAGGGGCACCTTTCTTGATTGTCATTTGATATGGGAAGACCCTCATGTTAGTCATCTTTCTATTGCTGTGATACAATATTATGACAGAGGCAAATTCTAGAAGAAAGGGGTTACTTTGCCTTATGTTTCCAGAAGGACAGAGTCCCTGATGGCAGCGTGGAAGTATGGGGCAGGACTGGGGAGCTAAATGTTCACAACTTAAACCACAAGCATGAAACAGAGAGCAGATCTGGGAATGGTGCCAGACTTTGAAACCTCAAAGTCTGCCCCATGTGACATACTTTCTCCTGCAAGGGCACATCTCTTAAACCTAGCCGAAGGTACCACCAGCTGGGGACCAAGAGTTCCAATGCTTAAAACTATGGGGGAGCATCTCATGCAAACCACCACAACCCAGCCCACTTTGGGTGACACCATTCCCTAGGCAGCAGCCCCTGAATTACACGACAGTAGAGAATGCTAGCTGAGTACTAGGCATGCAGGAAATTATTCTCTCTCTACTTGCAGGTGTGAATGTGATGTGACCAGCTATCTCAAGCTCCTACTGCTGGGACTTTTCTGCAACAGTGGATTATAACTGAAACTGTAAGATAAAAATAATAAACTCTTTCTCCTCTAAGTTGCGTTTTGTTAAGGTGCTTTGTTATAGCAACAGAAAAGAAATTAAAACAAGGTCCAAGTGTTAGCATGACATCTGACTTCTCTAAATAATGTTTGCCATCAGCCAATGTGCCCTTACCTGGTCCACATGAGTGCAATGATACTAAATTTAAAGGATCTATTTGAACCAGGTGAAGGCTGATATCCTTGCTCAAAACCTCAAAGCAGGTAAGCTTATCCGTCGGAGGCATCATCTCCCTTCAGACTGCTCACTCACCCCATCTCCAGCGCTCAAATGCTCTCTGTCCCATGCTTCACAGTCCCTGCTGTTCCCTGCTCTTCCTCTAGTCAAGCAAGGCTTTACTGGTAGTTTCTTCCTCTCTGTCTCCATCAACAGCTGACTTTCTACCTGGGCTTTCAAACAAGACCCAGTCTTCTGGCCCCCTGTTCTAGTTGCATTTATACACAGATGATAAGAGATTAAAGAGTGCCAGAGGCAAAAGTAAAGGGTATAAATTCAAATGGTGGCTATCTGGTAAAAGGGAAGAGCATGCGTTCCTCCCCTTACCCTGGGACTAGCGCCACCTGGTGTCCACCCCAGGAACTGACTTTGGTTCCCATCAGGAGCATTTTAGCAACTCTGAACTGGAAGGGTCAGATCTGTCTTCCTCTGCCAGAGACCAGCACAGAGCTTTACTCAGCAGGTCAAGTTTCACTCACATGATCAAGACAAAAATAGCGAGATACGTTCCTGGAAGTTACTTCATTCAGAACCGGAATTCTCCACTCAAATAGGGAGTCTTCCAGTCACCGAAGGTAGACTCAGACTTCCCAGATGAAATCAGACAGTTACATTTTGAATGTCATGTAGCTAGACAGAGAAGGTCATTCTGCACATCATACCTTGTTCCAAGAGGACTTGAGGCAATTTACAAGAATAAATAATATCAAATAGAAGGATTTGCATGTAAATAAAGATCACATCTAAGGTACCTGTAAATAAAAATAAATAGTTAAAAAAAGAAACAGAGGGAAACAAGGGAACATCAGAGGAACAGGCTACAATGGTGGCTGACAGACTGTCTGAGTCTGTCTGTCCCCCAAATCTTGACATAGTCTGGGATGCGGCATGGGGCACTGGGTCTTTTTAAAGTCTCTTCAAGTGAGTTTCGGTGGCTGCAAAAGTTGAGAAACAGTGGACTAGCTAAGCCTGTGGTCGTTCAAATGAGAATAAAGGCCTACCTCAGAGCTTCTCAGCCACTGGAGGGAAAAAAGGGGGATTTGGTGAGTTTCATGTTAACATTATCCCAAAGGTGGGTAGGCTGCTTCTTCTGCCTGTAAGGTTTGGGGCCTAACTAATAGGAATCTTTCACATGTTTTCACACGTGTGTGTGTGTGTGTGTGTGTGTGTGTGTGTGTGTTAGTCCTTGTGTGACTTATATGCACATACACACACACTTTCTGTACGTGTGGCATGATCCTGCATTTGCTTTTCTGCAAATGCTTTTTTTTTTACTTGCATGCATCACCACACAGATTTTAAGGCAACTTTTGACAGATTTGACTGAAAAAAGAAAACAGAAAAACATAGATGACCATTTTTCTTTTTAAGAAAAATAGTGTCTCTGCTTCTGTCTTCATAAGTGGTCAGCTGTGCTCTATGCTTGCTTCCTCTCAGAAACATTGCCATTTTCCTGGCATTTCTCAGACCAGGGGATAACCTGGACATCCAGGGATGGCCTTGCCAAGTGCTCACGAGACCCTTCCAAAGGCTTTTAGACAGGGACTCTGTTACAGTCGTTCTTTGGCAGTGACAAAGCTAACTGGATAATCTATGACTGTCCTTCTCAAGGCAGACACCACAGGGTTCTTCATGTACCTGAAAGAACCAGCCTCCCAGTCAGAACAGTGGTCCAATAAACAGAGCCAGCTCTTCTCTGAGGCCAGTGACCATGGGAGACCATGGTTGAGTAATACCACTGATGGGTCTCTGAGACAGAAGGCATCTTCCTTTGAAGCAGTTGCTTCTACCCCTGTGTCTGCATAGCAACCCCTTTCGTTCTCTCCTCCGGGAAAGGAGCTGATTGATGTGGTAGTTACCTATATGAACCAGGAGAGAGAGCACAGGCACTTTGGAATGTTACTTCTCAGTCTTGCCTCAGCAAAGACCAGGGTTCTGGATCAATCCCTGTGCCTGGTACCAGCGATGCAGGCTGTGCTTTTGTTTTTGTTTTTTCTTTTTCTTTTATGTACATTGGTGATTTAACTGCATGTTAGTCTGTGTTTAGATCTCCTGGAACAGGAGTTACAGACAGTTGTGAGCTGCCATGTGGGTACTGGGAATTGAACCCAGGTCTGCTAAAAGAGCAGCCAGTGCTCTTAACCACCACACCATCCCTCCAGTTGTTTGTGTCTTTTTAACACAGGTTCTTGTACACTCCAGTCTAGCCTCAGACTCTATGGGTAGCTGAGAAACTCTTAGTCCTCCTGATTCCCCAACCCAGGAGTGCTGGAATCACAGATGTCAGTCACCACATCTTGCTTTGGGGCTTCATGGATGTTGTACCAACCGGGCTATATCCCCCATTCTTCAGATAAAGTCTACCTATGCCTATCAGAGAAGCCCCGGAAGCATCCGGAGCTTGGGGATTCAACAGGAAAGCTGAGCGAATCTCCCTGGCTTGTTAGAAAGTGACCCCCACATGGGAGATGGTGCTGTTATCTTTTCACAGGGCACACAGCAGGGAGATTATGGCAAGTGGTAAAAAAAAAAAAAAAAAAAAAAAGGTATATATCTGGGGCCAACAGCAAGGTGTTATCCAAAGCAGTGATCCAAAGAGCAGCCAGTCATAGGAAGGGTAGCCAGCTCCCTCCAACACAGTGACCCCCAGGACATGGTCTTGCTCCTCAGTCCTCAGCTGTTGCAGTCGATCACTGCTGGAGGCCTGCAGCTGACCTTCTGTAGACTGGCCCTGCCACAGCCCAGCACCTTGGGCTGCCCTTGACACATGAAGACCTTCCAGATATATTTGCTGGGTGAATGCACACTGAGTGAAGGATGCATATCCTTCCATATCCTAACCACCATTTTGTTAAACGAAGCACCAGGGTGAGTCAGGCCCTGGCTGGGGAACTGGCTATTCTGTACAGAGGAGGCAAAGAGGAGAAATTTAATGGCTCTTCAGGACTGGAGACAGTACCTATCTCAGACACAGTAGTTCCCAACCTATGGGTTGCAGCCTCCACAGAGGTTGTATACTAATATGCATACTAATAGCATACTAATATCCGCATACCACATATTCACATTACAATTTATAACAGTAGCAAAATTACAGTTATGAAGCAGCAACAAAATAATTTCGTGATTGGGGGTCACCACGACATGAGGAACTGTATTAAAAGGGTCACAGCATTAAGAAGGTTGAGAACCACTGGGTTTGAGAATGCTAGTGAACAACCCAGGCACAAACTACCCCAAGGAAGGCCAGACTCTGGGTCTCGGGGCAGCTGGTGATCCTTGCCAAGGTCCAGGTCGCCCTGCCTACCTCCCTGGATAGAGCTAAGGACGTGCAGCACTTCTGACAGCCTGCTAATAACCAGGAACACCCGATATTAGCATCCTACCCCATTAGTTAAAGTTCACCCCATGTACACTGATGTAGGAAATCAGAAGAATGGTAGACTCATTGCCCCCCCCCCCTTCTCTGTTTTTTCTTTAAAAAAAAAAAAAAAATCCACACTCAGAAGTGTTTTAATGGCTGTTGAAGGAAATTATTGCCGCGGCAATCAGAGCTCTCTGTGGGAACTGCCTTCAATAGTCCGTGGCCTCCCTCGTGAGGCGGGAGGGACGTTTGGATATTAAAATACCACTGAGCTGCATCTGCTAGACAAGCAGCCACTAATCATGTCTTAAGGCAGCAGGGGACAAACCCCAGGTTCCTGCTCACCAATACCTTCCTTAGACAGGCTGAGGCCAGATGGTGGCACTCCGGCAAGGACAACAGAGGAAGAAAAACGAGGAGGTGAAGAGAGTCTGGCACTTGGCCAGCAGACAGCACCACTGGCTCCTCCTCCCACCTAGGTGAAAGCAGACCTGGATGCCTGGCTGCTGGCAGGTCCGAGTTTCAGTCAAAGGACAGAGCTTGCAGTTACATTCCAGGCTTACAAATCTTTGACTAAATACGAAACAAAATATCTAAGAATTGAGTAGTTTAAGAATTGAGTATCATTGTACAGTTTTGACGATCTCTTCTGGCATCTTTGGGACAGCTCTCTCTCTCTTCTCTCTCTCTCTCTCTCTCTCTCTCTCTCTCTCTCTCTCTCTCTCGCTCTCTCTCTCTCTCTCTCTCTCTCTCTCTCTCTCTCTCTCTCCTTTGTCTTCTGACTTTCTCTGGAGTTTGGCTCATGGAGTGCAGGAGCAGGTAGGAATGTGGGAATCCAGGATATGTATCTCCCAGCTCACTCCCTGTAGCAACTCCAGCAACATTTCTGTCAGATGACCCTCTCTGCTCAGTCCGAGTGTGCCTCGGGGTCTGCATTCTTGCCTTGAAGCTGCATTCTGGACACTGTTGAACTTCTTCCAGTAACCTCAGGGAAAGTGGCAGTCACCTCCTTAGCAAACACCTCACTGCAAGCTAGGGTTTATGTTCCTGGCCACTATACCTTTGTAAAGATCTCTCTATGCCAATCACTCAGCTTTCGGGTATCCCTGTCTTCCGGCAAGGCTGTGGCTGGCACACAGATCTTTCTGGACCTCCTCACAGACCTTCAGCATATAGCAGGGCTGATCTCAGAGTCTTCCTTTCCAAGGTCAATCAACAGGAATTTTGGATGTAGATATCTGACACATTTACATCTCTCTTTTAAGTTTGGGTCTTGATTACCGTACCATGGGGCCTCTCTTGTGGGACTCCCTGGATCCTACCACAATGCTCTCTCAGTGCTAGCTGTTATGTCAACTAGAATTTGCCTACCATCCTCATGTGTGAGTGTGTGAATATGAATGATGTACATGTGTGTGTATGAATTATGTACACACATGTGTGTGAATTACATACACAAATGTGTGTGTATAAATTATGTACACGTAAGCTTGAGTATTTGAAATCCTAAACCCACCCTCAGTGACACACATCGTCCAACAAGGCCACACCTCCTAATCTCTGTCAAGTAGTACCTACCACTCCCTAATGACCAAATATCTTTGTTAAGGTTTTACTGCTATGAAGAGACACATGACCAAGGCAACTCTTATAAAGGACAGTATTTAATTGGGGCTGTGTTACAGTTTCAGAAGTTCAGTCCATTATCATCAAGGTAGGAAGCATGGCAGCATCCAGACAGACATGGCGCTGGAGAAAGCCTGAGAATTCTACATCTTCATCTGATCTGAAGGTAGCCAGGAGAGATTCACTCTGGCCAGACTTGAATAGATAGATAGATAGATAGATAGATAGATAGATAGATAGATATGAGGCCTCAAAGCCACTCCTCACTGTGACACACTCCCTCCATCAAGGACACACCTACTCCAACAAGGACATACCTCCTAATGGTGTCACTCCCTGTGGACCAAGCATTTAAACACACGAGTCTGTGGGAGCTAAACCTATTCAAACCACCACACCAAGCCTTCAAATATATGAGCCTATGGGTGCCATTCTTATTCAAACCACTGTACCCACTGAGCCACCTATCCAGCCTTTTGGTATTCTTCTCATCAAAGCGTGTCAACATGAAAGGTTTTAGTTGCACTTCAGAACACAGACTCGCATGGATACAAATCATCCTTAGACTGACCCTGTATCACATTGCCTGGCCTTAGGTGCTCTCTAGAACCATGGAGCAAGATGCTGTGACTCCTTCACTCTTGCATTTTCTGTGCCGGCAAAATCAGTACCATATGGATGACACTGCCCATTTCTACTGCTAGCTACAGCTGGAGCCTGCCCGCTTTGGACCAGAGATGAAGGGGCCTCTGTGTGCCTTGGTGGCTGAATCTGCACAGTCCATTTCCTAGGCAACTGTTTCTTTCCCCTTTAGGTATTTTTTATATAAGTGGTGATTGATGGGTTTAAAAGTTACACGGATTAGAAAGTGATTGTATTTACACTTATTTTGTTGACGTCTCCCAGTTTCAGTCCCTGGCAAGCCTTTCAGCCCCATCCTGTGCTCCTAAGTAACTGTTGCCAAGTAAGGGATCCTTTCAGATACATTTTAACTTCATACTCTCTCAAATAAATTTTCCTTTTGGCAAGATAGAGCCTTTGATGGGTGGGATCTTACCTTGAGAGCATCTTTCCTACTGTCCCCATGCAGGATGGAATTTTCCCCTTAAGAATTACAGTTGATAGTTCATCGTTGCCTCAGCTGCAACTTTCAATTGGCTGATGCTCCTTTCCAGAACTGTACATTTTAACGCTTGCCTTGCCTGCTGCTTTTCTTCCCTGTGGACCTGGATGAGGGTGCTGAGCATTAACTATGGCACAGCCTGAATGCTATTCTACCTCAAAATATCACCTACCAATCACAACAATTCATTGCTTTTTAATTTCAGACTGTAGCATTTATCTTCTTTAGAAATCCAAAAGTGCTTTATTTTAAAAGGAGGTTTTATTGGATCCCAGAAGTCCAAGCACCTTGGGATGTGAGGCTTTTAGGATTCGGGGTCTCAAGTCTTGCCCCTCCTTTCTGGGTTCCACTGTCCTCTCTTATGGCTTTATCTTTAGGCTCTTCATGGTGTCAAAATGGCTGTGGGTCACTCAGTGTATACTCTTCATGCTTGTCACTGGCCACCCCTGAACTAATCATGGTGGCCAAACACACTTTGAACTTCATCTGACCCTTATATCCTTTGGTTTTACATAATTTAATCTACCCTCTTCCTTGCTTTGTCCCAGACACATGTGTTTGTCTTCCTGTTCCTCAGACGTTCCAAGTGTGCTGGCTCATCACAGAGAACTCTGTGCAGCTCTCTTGTATATCTCCTGAACTCCTTATCGGCTGTTACCTCCTCTAAGCCCTGGATTTGAAACTAAACTCACGGGGTTGGAAAGATGGTTCAATGGTTAAGAGCACCAGCTGTTCTTATAGAGGACCTGAGTTCAGTTCCCAGTAACCAACCACAGGGCAACTCACAACTGCCTGTAACTCCAGTTCCATGGGATCTGACACCCTCTTCTGGCCTTTACAGGTACTGCATGCACATGGTGTACTTACACACACACACACACACACACACACACACACACACACACACCCCTCATGCTATCCTCTGTGCACATACATATGGTCCCTAACACTTTCTCCTTTTGGGGGTTTATCTACAGTACATTTCATCATCAGGCAATAATCAATGAGATGATTCCTTCACCCTTCTTCCTCTTCTTGCACCAGAGCAAAACAAATTCCACAAGACCAAAACCTCCCGCTATGCTGTTCACTGCTTTATCCCAGGCCCTAGAATAAAGTCTGTTACAAAGCAAGTTCTCAAACCAGTGCTGGCAGACTGAGCAATGAGGCTACCGTCTCAAGCTCTGTGAGGTAAGAAGAGACAAAGGTTAAGGACCAGTGGTGCCCTGAGTTCTTGCAGTGAGGGGCAGCTATGGGAAGGGATGTGATTGGCAGCTTGGCCTCACCTACCCCTTGAAGCATACAAGCTAACTCCTTTGGCTACTTCTAAATCCCACCAGGCGCTTCCTAAAGCAATTCTCTGGTCAGCATAGCTCTCCACTCTGCCTCCAACCCCAGCCCCAGTCAAAGTCTGAAGCAAAGCCACAAAACTCCATGTCCTTTTCTGCCCAGCAGAGCCCTGCTTGCACAGGGCTATGTCAGTCTTCCCAACCTACCCCAACCCATCTGTCCCCTCTTTCCCTCCACTCCGATCCACCCCTCTTTATGCATTTTTACGTGATTATCAATAGAGGATGGACTTTCGGAGCTGTTATTAAAGCTGGGATTGCAACCTCTAACATTATAATCCTCAGGGCAGAAAGAAGCATTAGTCTATCCGGGATAAATTAATTCAGTGTATAAGTAAGAGCTTTGAAGCTGGGCACATTGCTTGGCTTTTGAAGCTTAAGCCCTGTTTAGATTACTTGATTAAAGTGGGGTCCAAAGCTTCAGCAATCAATATATTTTGCTTAAGAGCAATGTTGCCACAGAGGCGGATTTCATTGCATCCATGGTGCCTTATGCTTTGGCTAGCTCTGTAGAATATAATGAGATATTATAAGAGAGAGAGAAAAAAAAAAAAACAGAGGAAGGCAGGGAGAGAGAAGGGACAGTCATTTAAGTCAGTACCCTGGGAAAGCCTGGAGTGCAGACTTGCAGACTATGTGTAGGAATAAGCCCGGAAAATGAGAAATTGAGGTGAATAAAAGTGACAATGGCTGCTTACAAAACCTTGGTGTATTTGACACCTGGAGTTTTCTTGTCTGTCTTGAGGATGGATCCCTGGGCTGCAAAGGAGGGAGTCTGTTGAATCCGAATAGTATGACATTTTTAGGATGACAGGTTGGCACTTCATCAAAGTCATTGTGATTAATGAGGAGATTGACCTGCATCCCTAGAGGCAGGAGATGACAACATCTCTAATATAAGGGACAATCAGGTGAGTCAACTGCAGGGGACTGGAGAGGCATCCAGAATGACTAAGAGGACGTAATAACCTGTACAGCATACCTACTGTGTGCTGGCCACTGCTCCAAGAACTCAGGGTGTTTGTGAGTGAGAAACAGTCTCGTGTAGCCCAAGCTGGCTTCAGACTTGCTATGTCGCCAAAGATAAGCTTGGACTTCTGACTCTCCCAAGTGCTGGAATTGTAAGTGTGCAGTGCTGAAGTTCCAAGCACATTTGGAGGAAAAACACCTCCAAGTGAGAGAGAGATACAGCCTCTTGTCATCTGTCCACCAAGGCCGTTTATATGTCACTACATCCTTGCTTTGCAGTTTGTGGCTGCAGAGAGAGCTCAGGGGCTTCGGGGGCCTCTCTATTCCCTACATTTCACATGAAATATTTTTATTTATGTTACAGTAATGACACAGCACCATATGCTCATGAATCAGACCCAGGAGAGAGCCTGCAGACTTGCCTCCCAGAGGGGCTGAGCAGAACACAGGCTTCAGAAACAGAGAACAGGCATTAATCTCAGGGAAGGACACGTCAGAAAGCATAGAAGGATACACACTGGCCTCAGGGAGCAGGCAAAGGACTCATTGAATTCGTTTCTTGGCATCTCAGGTTGCAAATAAAGTCTCTGGAACTTGTGTTCACACATGGCTTCGGGAATGCTCATTTTGACTCTGTGGAATATCTACATCCTCTTTCAGGGTTGGGGAAACTCATTACCTTTTTTGAACAATGGGTGATGGCGCTGATTCTCACTCTAAGTGTTGACATTGACACCTTTCCCAGCATCCCTTGCAGCTAGAGCATGACTATGAGACATATGCTGTATTTGTCAGAGGTACTCAACCAGACTTAGAATCTAGACCTAACAGCAGGAGAAATCAATACTATAAGGCTGATGAGATTGTTTTGTGTCATAGTGCTTGCCTGCAAGCTTGAGGACTTGAGTTTAAGCCCTAGAATCCACCTTAAAGAAAAAAAAAAATCCACCTTAAAGAACAGCAAAACCAAGGCCAAATAACTTGGAGACCAAGACATGATTAGAAACTCAGGCGTATTTGTTTGTTTGCTTGCTTGTTTATGAAAAAGGGTCTTAAGTAGCCCAGGCTGAACTTGCTATGCACACAAGACTGTCTTTTAACTGTCTTTTAATGAATGATCTTCATGCCTCCACCTGGGGTTAGAGGTATACATCACCATGCCTGGCTGACGCTGGGTATCAGACCCAGCTTTTGTGCATGCTGGCAAACACTCTACCCACAGAGCTTCACCTCCCAAGTCCAGCCCTACTCCCATCCCGAGGTGGTCTCTTTATTTTGAAATAGAGCTATCCACCCCTGATGAATCTTCAGGCCCTAACAACCTCCAGTGGTCTCAGTCCTGGTGGCTTCGCAGAGCCCTTGGAATCCGATAGTCACTCAGAAAACAGCTATGCTCAAAAACTTCCCAGTGATGGGCGTTGTGGAGTCCCAGTTTGCTCAGTTGAGATGGTGCCTGTTACTTGTCAAAATTTCCAGCTGGGATGGAAGGATTACCACTAATGCTTTCTCCTTTTAAAAAAACTGTTACTAAACATATATTGAGTGCCATATGCATGTGCCCTGGTACACATAAACATTAGAGGACAAATGCTAAGAACTGGTTCTCTGCTTCCACAGTGTCTGGGTGACAAACTTAGGTCATCAGGCTTGGTGCTCTGTTGCCTCTTTTACTCTCTTCCATTTGACAGCCATGTCCTGATCATTGTGACATGCAAAGGACCATATTGGGCCCTGGAGGAACAATGAGGAATGGGGGTCAGTCCCAGCCTTCAGAACCTGTTGTCCCATGAGCCAGGGCTAGATAGATGCCTGTTTCTGTCTGCTAGTCTAGGAAACCTACACTGAGAGATTGGATGACTTTTTCAGGGTCATGATTCTTCCGCAGAGCCAAGGAAAGAGGTCCAGCAGAGAAGCATCTATGGAGAACATTACATCCCCATTGGAGTCCGCAGCTGATGGATGAGGGCGGAGCTCAACCACACGTCTTCAGGGTTGCCTCTACCCTTTGGAATCTAATAACATCTGAGAGACTAAATAGGTTCCAGAAGGGCTTCCAGGAGTTCTCGTGAATGATATAGCCAGAATGAGTTATTACAGGGTGAGTCAAAAAGGCTCACATCCCTAACCTTTAGAAATTGACTTCAGCAGAGGCAACTACTGTGTTCTTCCCAGAAAGCATCTTTCCCCACGACTGCCAGAAACCGAATAAAGGGACAGATCCAACTTTGTTCTGTTCTCATTTAGTATGTCTTACATTTCAAAGGTTTTGGTGTCTCTACCTCCCCCAAAGAAACAGGAACTGAGTGCCTCAGAACTCATAACCAGGGGACTGAATCCCTCACAAGAGAGAAAGGTTGACAGCAGAGAAGGAGATTTGTTCTCGAGGTGAGTCAAAGAAGCACAGAAGTCCCCTACTTGGCTCTTTCTTGTAGCTCTGGAGGAAACATCCAGAGTTGGGATGAGAACAAAGGGGGAAGTAGTCGCAGAGCAAAGGCATACAACAAACTGCCCTTCCATCACCATGGTAACACCACCAGCCCCGGGGAAACCAGGAGGAAGCTGCTACCCCCACCCCCTACCCAGTCATGTTCTGCTTCACAATCTGAGTGGCAGCTTTGAGGTAAAAGGAAAAACAGAGCTGCCCAAGATCTCAGGCTCACTTCTGTTCCGAGCCCGGTCCCCTTGTTTCCGGAAGTGTCACGTGGTCGGGAGAGTCTCTGTCTTTTCTCCAAATTCCCCTGATTATCATCTTCACAGAGGTGTTCTTTCTGCTTCCTCCCAGATGTCAGCTGCAGTGACTTACATTTTAACCTTGGCACTTCCTAGGCTGTCTGAACTAGATGGAACCCCCCGGGGGTCTAGTTCACAGTCCCATCCTGTTAGCTAAAGGAAGGCAGGGAAGCCTGACATGTCTCACGATCTCCAAGGTTCTTCATTGCGTCTATGGAGAGCTGTGCCCAGACCATAGCTTCCTGCTTCATCGTGATCTGAACATTCTAGAAAGCATATGCTTCCCAGAGTTACATTCCAGACCAAGCTTCCTTGGAGATGTTTATCTGATCTTTCCTTGAGGCAGGCAAGATTCAAGGTATCTTAGCAACCCAGGAGTCTACTTGGCTCAAGCTATGCACTCTCCCTTCTTCTAACAATGCAGCTAGAATCTCAGGACCCTGCATGGAGCTGCATATACACCCTACTTCAAACAATGGAATAAGTCTCTTCCCCCTTAATGTGTCACCTGCCAAGAATCCCCCCGCCCCCCAAAAGAAAAATATGTCCCATTGAACAGTTCTTGCCAGTGTCAGTCAGATGTCAGTTGTAGAATATGGTACCCAAGACCTTGACGATCATAAGGAAGAAAGGCTGATTCTGGCTCACAGTATCGGCAGCTTCCGTCCATGCTCGCTTGGCCTCGCTGCTTCGGATCTGTGGCAGTAAGGAGTAGGCAACCAGAGAAAGGGTCAGAGGAAGAGAGAGGACATGCCCACTTCACAGCTGGAAGGTGTCTAATAAACAAGGCCAACTATCCATCCATCAAAGCCCTCCATCAAACAAGGCCATGTGTTTGGGGTTATTTCTGTCCTACCTGGTGAAATGTTAAGTGGGGATCAAGGAACAATGGAAGAAATGTCCCAAAGGGACTAGCTCAGAGACCACTTGGCAGTCTGTCACCTTTAGGATTATACCCTCAGGGTATTCTTCGCCCTTATTCTCTCTTTCAGTAAATGCCAGCTTTCACCCTTTCTGGGTCTTTACTTCTTTGTCCCTGGGAATTCAATTCCTTGTCAGTCTTTTAGGAAGGACCTGAATCCTAGGCAGCTGTTCCCACACTCATGGCTGCATAGCATTATGGGGGAATGTGTGGAAGAGGAGGTGTAGTAACAGTAACATCACTGTGACACGGGAAGCAAGAGAGAAAAGAGAGGGGGCAGGACCCAATGCCCTCTCCAGCTCTCCAGCCTCGAGGATCTAACTTCTTCCCATTACACCCCCTCAAAGGGTTCCACCTAATACCACCAGACGGCAACCGAGTCTCTAGCCTATAGACCCTTAGGGGACATTGAAGATCCCAACATAACACTCCATTCCTCCTTTCCGTGGCCTCTAGCAAATGCCAGTCTACTTTGTGAAACTGTGCGTTTATCTATTCTGCACATGAGTGAAATCATTCACGTAATCACACTCGCCTGGCTTCTTTCCCTTAGCGCATTTTTAAAGTCTATTCATGTCATACTATGAATCATTTCATTTTTTTTAATGCTGAATAATGGTCCATTGCACATATATTTCCCAATATATGTGTTCTCTACCTGATAGTGTTTCCATATTCTGGCTATTTTGAGTAATGCTGCTATGAGCCTGAAAGCACACACACATACACACACACTATACATATATGTGTATTTATATATGAACCACTTATGAGAGGAAACATGATTTATCTGTCTGAGACTGGCTTCCTTCCTTACTCTGATTATCTCTAGTTGCATCCATTTTCCTGAAAACAACACAACGCCATCATTCTTTATGACTGAAAAAAAAAACCCTACTGCATACACATACAACACTCTCGTTATCCCGCTGCTGGGTTGGGTCTGTAAATTAACTGCAGTGGCTAGTGCTACAGTAAACATCAATTGCAAGCATCCCTGTGATGTGCTAAGCTGAACTCCACTGTGGAAAGACCCAGGAGTGGTCCAGCTGGGTCATAATGGTAGAGCTAGCTTTAGTTTTTGAGGCAAGTCTGTCCTGGTATCCATAGTGGAGGGGTATTCCCACTAGCAATGGACACGTGTCCTTTAGTACGTGTCCGTGCTAGTATTTGTTGCTTGCTTTGCTGGTGTGCTTTCGTTTAGCAGCCGGAGAAGCTGAGACAGGAGGGCTTTTCAAATTACTGAGTGGAGAAGATGGGGTTGGAGGGAAACCGCACATGAATAGTCTTTTCAAGAGCCAAGTACTGACTTCTTAGGTAATACTTAGAGGTTTGAGGGGACAGAGTCTCAGGATTGAAGACCCACAACATGAGGCACTCAGGATAATATGAGAGTCTCTGGACTTGATTCCTTCTATGGCTTTAAGTCCCATCTCTTTACATGTCAGGAATAGAAGGCAGGAGCCTTTTATTGAGTGGAAGTCTGTCCCCTGGCAAGGGAAACATACAGGACGGTAAACATGGCCAAAGCAGGAAGGCATCCATGTAGCAGGCCCAAGGCCAGCTTGAAGCAAGAGCTCAACATCTTTGACTCCTCTGACAGCTCCTGCCTGCAGGGTAGGTGTCGCTGTGTCAAAGCCCAAATTCCTGAGAAGAGGACAGGGGTGTCTCTGTATTCTGATTTTCTGACCCTTGAGCTTCAACTTCCCACAGTGGTTTCCAAACTTGAGAGGCTCGTAGGGTGAAGACGTGGGCAGAGGGATGGACAATAGCAAGCGTCAAGGTGTCGGTGCTGAGGAAGAAGACCAAGTCGACTAAAATCACAGCCATCTAGATACATTCCATAATGCCACGTTGCAAACCTCAAGCATACCCAACAAAGTTTATTTTCAAAATACAAAAAAAGGAAAGAAAGAAACCACACCTGTTGTTTGGTTGTAGTGTGTTTTTAAAAGCAATGGCTGGCTTTGCAGAAAATGCAAAGCCATCTGAGAGCAAGAGGAAGGAATGCGGAGCCTTCTGCAATCCTACCTCCCAAAGACAACCTATGCGAACATTCTGGCTTATGCTTTTTATATCTTTAGAAGGCAGGTGTGCATGAGTGTGTGTGTGTGTGCACACACATACATATTTTACTAAAATCTGTGTATATGTGTGTCTATACACACACACACACACACACGCTCCTACACATACATACACACATATCTTCATTTTTGAGTCTTTTAGGCTGTGCTTAACTTAACACTGTCAAATATTCAGCTACACAAGGCGCTGTGGTAGGAGAGGGAGCTTCACACACACACACACACACACACACACACACACACACACACACACACCAGGAAAGCAGACAGATACACGCTACTACCTGGACCTTTGGCATTGTTGGAATACTCTTTGTAGGACCAGAACTACATCTTAACATGTTATTGCTTTAGCCCCCATAGAGATATTACTTGATATTCTCACTTCCAGGACCCCCTTGAATACTAAAATACACACATGTTCCATGTCTTACCTAAAATAATGTAATATTTGCATAAAGCCTGAACACACCCTCCCATGTGCTTTATGTCATCTCTGGGTTATGATACCTAACATAGTGCCAATGCTGATGGCAAGGACAAAGTCTATACATGTCAGTACAGGTATCACTTTATTCCTCAAATAAAGGTGGACTATCTAGTGGACTCTGAATGTGGAGTCCAGAGATGTGAAGGACTGACTGCATTGCTGGTTGTTCCAGCATGGCTACTGTTCTCTGTGTGTGTTGTGGTAAGGGGAATCTGTGATTGTTATTTGGCTGGAAGAAGTACATGCTAGTTTAACATTGTGTGTGTGTGTGTGTGTGTGTGTGTGTGTGTGTGTGCACGTGGGAGTGTGTATGCATGGGTCCAGGTACACATGTATGTGTAGATGTCTTCCTCAGTTGTTCTTTGATTTATTTTCCAAGCCATGGTCTGTCTCTGAACCTTGAGCTCACCAATTTGGCTAGATTGGCTGGCCAGCGGACTCCAGGGATCCTACTGTCTCCACCCCACTAGCCCTGAGATGACAGATAGGCACAGCCGTGGCTGACTTTTCTACCTGGGTTCTGGGGATCTGAACATCATCTTTATGCTTGCATGGCAAACACTTTACTGATAGGGTCATCTCCTGATCTCCAGTTAGTATAACTCTTTAGAGATTTTTCTCAGCTTGTATTTAAAACTGAAAATACTTTCAAGTGTGTCAGGAAATGGCCTCCTCTGCTGCCTCTCCTGGTGTCACAACATTAGGTCCAAATATAAAAAGGCTTCTCTGGAGTATTCTCTCGTGACTGTTTTTAGTAGTGCAGGCTGGTAACATTAAGAGTAAGTTATAGGCCAGGGAGGTCCAAGAGGTTCCCTGAAACAACTTGGGCTATCACCATCACTTGGGGTTAACCTCCGGAACTAGATGATAAGAAGTTACTGGTGAAGATACTGCATACTTTCGTTGTAGGACACAGAGAAATCAGGCTGGAACTGAGCTGAAAGCTTTCTCTCTGCTTTCATAGTGCTAGAAGCTGCTATATAGGCTACTATGGAGAAATGGCATCAACCATCTGACTGAGCTGTGGACTGTGCGTTACACTACTAACCGGCAAGATGCAGCCACTGGTACCATAGTGTCATGACTGGCCGGAGTGGATGACAGATTGCTCTCTGATTGGATCTGAGGCCTGCTCCACGGGAGGGAATACATGATTGCTATAGTAAAACTGGTCAAAAGTACAGAGCTGGGAAAGTCACAGGTCCTAGGGGAAGACTCTCCTACTGACGTTTGACTAATTGGACATGTAGTCTGCTGTCATGGTTTGTATACGCTTAGCCCACAGAGTGGCACTATTAAAAGATATGGCCCTGTTAGAGTGGGTGTGGCCATGTTGGAGTGGGTGTGTCACTGGAAGCCAGTATTCTGCTAGCAGCCTTCAGATGAAGATGTAGAACTCTCAGCAACTCCCGTACCATGCCTGCCTGGATGCTGCCATGCTCCTGCCTTGATGATCATGGACTGAACCTCTGAACCTGTAAGCCAGTCCCAATTAAATATTGTCATTATAAGAGCTGCCTTGGTCATGGTGTCTCTTCACAGCAGTTAAACCCTAACTAAGACATCTGCCTTCTACGTAGTTCTGTTTATACTCATAGATTAGTGCTCTCAGCTTTGGCTGGAGGAACATTTTTTTTTTTTTTTTTTTTTTTTTTTGCCATGGGTGATGTGTAATGCAGAAACTTATGACTGGCGAGAGTTCTGAGAACATTTGACTGTTGAGTGTTCATCCCTAAACATGACATCGGTATGTATTCCTTTCTAGGCTCAAGGAAGGTTTCAGAAGAGGGCTGGACAGAATGTAAGAGCCGTAGGATGGGGCTGGGTACCGCAAAGCATGCTGGCTATGAGGTGACCTATGGAAGATGTACACTCACACATACAGGGTGAGGGAGTGAGTAGGAGGGAGAGAGGCTGAGGAAAAGAGTAGGTTCAACAGTATCGGGAGGAGGGAAACGGAGTCATTATTGGGGGAAGGTATGACCACAGTGCATTGTACATGTGTAAGAAATTGATAAAAGTTAAAAGAGGTTGGGCAGCGGGGAGAAGGCAGAGCTGTGGCGATGGCAGGGGCAGGACTAAGCAGGCAGCCAGTAGAGCTAGCTGCGTAATGGCTGCAGAGCAGGCAGCAGGGCAGGCTGAGTGGGGGGAAGAGAGAGAATGGAGAACAGGAAGTGCACACATTACCTTTGCTTTAGCGGTCCCAGTCAAGGAAGATATTTGAGGGAAATAAGGAGTGTACAGCAATGTGTCTACAGGAGCATTTACTATGACAGCAAAGAAAGAGCACTCACTTAAATGACCGGCAGTGTCACGGAGGACCACGTTCCCTGTGAATGTATTAAACAGACACCAGATGTAATGCAAATGCCTATAATTTCAGCACTTCAGAGGCTGAGGCAAGAAGATGAAGATTTCAAGGCCAGCTTGTTATGGGCTCCATAACAAGACTCGGCCTCAAAAAAAAAAAGCTATTAGTATGATGATTAATGTTAACTGTCAACTTGACAGACTCTAAAATCACTAGGAAGACTGGCCTCTGGCCATACATGTGAGGAATACCTTGATTAAGTTAATTGATATAAGACCCATCTTAATTGTAGGCAGGATCATTTCCTGAACACCTGGACTGTATACAGTAGAGTAAGCAAGCTGAGCACGAGCAGGCATTCATTGCTCTCTGCTTCCTGTGTGCAGATGTAATGTGACCGACTGGTCAGCGCCCTATTCCTGCCACCAGACTTCCAATAGCTGCGGTTACTTCTTCCCCACCACGATGGACTGTGTCCCTCTGGGACTGTAAGTCAAAATAAGCCCAACTAAATTGCTTCTTTCAGAATGTATTATCAGTAAGATTACCTAGAGTTCCATGCTTACAGCATACGGTAAAGTAACAGTATGCAGACTAGGTGTGGCCAGTAAATCATTGCATATTCATGAATGTGACGGAATCAGTGCCTGTGGGATGTGCGTATGTGTGTGTGCATGTGTAGGTATATATGTGTGTACATATGTGTGTGTGCATACATGTGTGTGTGCGTGTGTATAGATGTGTGTGCATGTGTACATGTGTGTACATGGGTGTGCGTGTGCATATGTGTGTGCATGTGTAGGTATATATGTGTGTACATGTGTGTGTGCATGTGTGTGTGTGCATGCCTAAGGCTGGAGGTACAGATCTCAAATGAGCAACTTCTTTGTGAACAGCATGATGAGACTCTGGGTGAGTGGTTTTTTTTTTTTTTTCTTCCCTGAGATCTTCTGTATTTATCATTTATTCATCAATGAATATGTATTACTTTGGTAATTTGAAATTTTAAAAATGTCTTAAAAAGCACCAGCCCATTTGTCACCTGACAGATGGGAAGCTGCAAAAACACAGAGAAAAACAATTGCTTCAAAGCTTGAAAAGTAAAGTTCATGTTGTTTAAAAAAAAATCAGTTTGAGTTTAAAAAGTGAGCTATCACAGGCAAGTTAATCAAGGTCTCTGTGGTTTTAAAATTCTATGGTAAGTTAGGCATAGTGGCGCATGCCTTTAATCCCAGCTCAAGAGGCAGAGGCAGGCAGAATTTTGTGAGTTCAAGACGAGCCTGGTCTATATAGGCCAGTTAAGACTACATGGTGACTCTCAAAAAAAAAAAAAAAAAAAAAAAAAGAAAAGAAAGAAAGAAAGAAAGAAAGAAAAATTAAAATAACAAAACCCCTCTAGGGTAGTATGAAATAAATCTCATTTAAATTTAACAAATTGCCTAAGTGAGTTGGGGGAGTTGATTTTTGTTTGTCTTTAAAAACAGGGCCAGGATTGGTATCAAATTCACTGCATAGCTGAGGCTGATTTTTTCCTGATTCTCCTGCCTCCAGTTCCCAAGTGCTGGGATTGCAGGCAGGCACCATCATGCCTAGCTAAAATGGATGCTTTTAAAAACAAGCCCTTCGGATGCCAGCTCACATCAAATGAACAAACGCCTTCACTTTTCAGTCTTCGCCTTCTGACGGGCTCCTCTCTGGTCAGGCAGGCCCCAGCTGCCACCTCGATCAAGCTGGTTTGTAGACAATTATCTAAAAATTTGTAAAACCATCAAGTAAAGCATGATTTGCTGAAAACCTTAATTAATCAGATTAGGGGTGAGGCTTTGGTTTTTAGGGGTAAAAGCAAGGGAAAATAAAATATGCAGGGCTTAAAACCAACACAAAGCCAGATGTGGTCCCACACACCTGTAAACACAGTATCTGAGAGATGGAGGCAGGATTTGGAATTCAAGGCCAACTTGAGTCTGTCTCAAAACCAGAAGTAAAGTAAAAATCATGAAAACTTAGCTTTCATGTGTGTGTGTATATATGTGTGTGTGTGTGTGTGTGTGTGTGTGTGTGTGTGTATGTATGTATGTATGTATGTATGTATGTATGTGAAAGAGAGAGCACATGCACTCATGCACATGTACATGTGTGCATACGTGTGTGCTTGGCCCTGCTCTACTTTCAAATCATGTTTAAAGTCTAAACAAAAGAAGCCCTAAAAATCAGATGGAAATTAACATCTTGCCCATGATCTTAACACGTTTAATTAGCTACAGTTCGTGCATGCACATGTATGAGGGCACATAACCCTCCCAACACACACACAAGGTTACCATTATGGAGTCCATTCCTTTTTCACATGGAAGCTGGTTATTGCAGAAATAACATTGAAAATGTGTTGGCAATATGCAGTTTCTGGAGGTGGAGGCATTTGGAGCAGACTTCTATTGTTTTTAGAGAAGTTTTCTGTCTCAGGAACACAAATGTAAAATCTAAAATACTGAGAGAAAATGGCATTATCACAAATGTGGCCCAGCTGTCTGGCCTGTGGCAGCGGCAGGGTTACTGATGGGAAATAGGCTGTTCTTTCCTCTGATTATGCCATTCGTGAGTCGACATTTGTATCTGAGCAAGGGTTGGAATGGGACAGTTGTCTGTCCTTAGGTGGGACTGCTGTCTGTCCTTAAGCTGTGTCATTTATAATGCTGGAATTGCCTTTGAGGACTGGGCTTTTGGCTCATTTGAAGCCAGAGAGGGCAGACCCAAACCTTAGGCTCTGATTCATTGGTAGTGTCTATCTCTGGGTTGGGGGTGGGGAGTGCTCCCCTAAAGTAAATATATCTTCCTTTTCTCAGTCATCCTAGGTAGGTGTGAGGGTTAGCATTTAGACTAAGGAAGGTCCCCGTGAGAACCAGAAGGGAGCTACTCTGGTCCCTGATACAAGGTGCCTTCCAGGGCTCTAAGCACAGAGCTTGGTGAAGGTGGCTTTGAACTCATGAGTCCCAGAAATATGTAGCCCTTAGTTAGAAAAGGCAGAAACTTCACTGGACTATGGGCTATTGTTCCAAATATCTGTGTCTGCTCTGGGCTGGGATTCTGTTAAGTTTAATTCTACTATGAAGTCTGACAAAGAGAGCTGCTCCCAAGACAGCCAGAGGAGACCCCTGGGAATTCTGGGCTTTATTGCAACAAAGCAGGGGCAGCTAGAAGAAGGGAAGTTACTTAGTTTTGACCAGTGCTTCCCAGAACAACCTTGGATGGTGTATCAGGTACTTTTCTCATCGTTGTTACAAAATCTCTGACACCAAGCAACTTAAGGGAGAAATGGGTTATCTCAGTCTACAGCATGAGAGTATATAGTCAATCCAGGCAGGGAAGACCTGGCAGAGGGAGCTGGTCACACGGCATCTGTAGTCAGGAAGCAGAAAGCAACGAATTCCGGTATACTCAGTCAGCATTTTTCTTTCTATTCAGTCTGAGACCTGACCCCATGGAACGGGGTCACCAACAGTTAGAGTGAATCTTAGCCCTCCAATAAACTATATCTAGGGTAGCCTTTCTCAACCTGTGGGTCAAGACCCCTTTGGGGGATCGATTGACCCTTTTACAGGGGTTGCTTATGGCCACCAGAAAACACCGATATTTACATTATGATTCATAACAGTAGAAATTTACAGCTATGAAGTCACAGTGAAATAATTTTATGGTTGGGGGTCACTGCAACACGAACAGCATTAGGAAGGTTGAGGATCACAATTCTAGAAACTCTCTTACAGTCATACCTAGAGGTCTGTCTCCCAGGTGACTCTACCTAGGTCCTGTCAATCTGACTGGCAACACAAAGTGTCATAGACGGGGAAGTGGACAAATGAGTTTCCTGGGATGCCTGGGGTGGAGGGGGGGGGGATCTGGAATCATTGTAATTTAGATACAAAGGAAAACATAAACTCATTGACACTCCATCTGGGAAGTGGGTGGCATGTGCTAATAGTATGCATATTCGTGTTTTAGAAATGAAGAGATGGCATATGATACATTGTGTTTTGTAAGCCCATTGTTTCAGATAGATGGCATATGATACATTGTGTTTTGTAACCCCATTGTTTCAGCTAAGAATCTATTGTGAAAATTTGCCCATAGACTAAATATCCCTAACTATGATTGCTTCGAATGCCTGCCACATTCTAACACATGTTCCTCAACTCAGGTTAACCAAGTACATCCAGTAATTTTTCTAAGTGGTGATAGATACATATCACAAGCCAAATCTTGTTGCCTGCCACATTCTAACACATGTTCCTCAACTCAGGTTAACCAAGTACATCTAGTAATTTTTCTAAGTAGTGATAGATACATATCCTCATGGCCAAATCTTGTTACTTGTTTTACTCTGAATCCTTCCATTCACTCACAACCATGTAACTTAGACTTGAACTTGCTGTGTAGACCAGGACGGCCTAGACCTCTGGGAATGACTGTAAGAGAGTTCCTAGAATAGCAATTCTCAAGCTCCTTAATGGTATGATAAACCTGCCTCTGCCTTCGAAAAGGTCTTCTCGTCCTTTAGAACTGTGTGAAATAATTTCTACTGGTTTCAAATATCCACTCTAAGGAACTTTGTTACAGGGTTATGAGCAGATTAAACTAATAATATTATAAACAAAGGGCCAAATTCAGTCTAAGTAAATTGCTAAGTAAATTAGAAATGTTTTGGGGGCTGGAGAGATGGCGCCGAGGTGAAGACACTTGCAGTTCCTCCTCCAGAGGACCCGTATTTGATTCCCAGCACACACACAATGACTTACAACTATCTATAACTCTAGTGAGTCCTAAGGGATCTAACGCCCTCTTCTGGCCTCCATAGGCACTAAATCCATAGTTTGTATGGTGCACAGCCATACAAGCAGGCACAACACCCATAGACATAAAATAAAAGTAAAGGTTTTAAACATTTTCTAAAGAATTGCTTCTTTGGCGTCTGGAGAGCTGACTAGGCAGTTATGAGCACTGGCTGCTCGTGCAGAAGATCCAGGTTCAATTTCCAGCACTCACATGGCAGCTCATAATTTTATCTGTAACTCCAGTTCCAGAGGAGCTGACATGACTCTTCTGGCCTCCTGGGTCACTGCATCTACATAGTGCACAGGCATACATGCAGGCAAAATGCTCAAACTTACAAAATAAAAATAAAGAAAGAAGCTTTTTAAAAAATAAAGTAAGATTTTAAGCAAAGTGACCAAGCCCAAAGTTAAGTACATGTGAAAGATTGCTCAGTGTATAATTGGGTAACCTTCTCCATGCCCCATTTTGTGCTCTAATAATTATTTTATTATTTAAAAAAAAAGTTCATGGGTCTGGAAAGATGGCTCAGAGGTTAAGACAGTGGTTGTCCTTGACAAGGATCTGGGTTTGTTTCAAAGCATACATATAAGGACTCAAAATCATCTATAATTCCTGTTTCAGGGGAGCTTATGCCCTCTGTTGACCTCTGTAGACACCAAGACACCAGGCATGCACTATCCAAGCCAATGCAAACACTCATCCACATTTTTTAAAAAAAAGTTTAGACAGTCTTTTTTAAATGTCCATTAAACAAAAATTCACTGTCTGCATTTACACTCTGGTCACTACCTTTTGTTGCTTGTTTCTTCTCTCTCTCTCTCTCTCTCTCTCTCTCTCTCTCTCTCTCTCTCTCTGTGTGTGTGTGTGTGTGTGTGTGTGTGTGATACAAGGTCTCTTTGTATA
Source organism: Arvicanthis niloticus (assembly GCF_011762505.2). Classification (NCBI taxonomy): domain Eukaryota; kingdom Metazoa; phylum Chordata; class Mammalia; order Rodentia; family Muridae; genus Arvicanthis; species Arvicanthis niloticus. Next base: position 19,020,441 of record NC_133430.1, on the reverse strand, counting down.
GTTCAGGCTACCATAGAACTCACTATGTAGACCAGGCTGGCCTAAAACTCTGAGATTGACCTGCCTCTGCCTGCCCAAGGACTGACATTAAAAACATGAGCCACCATGTCCAGCTATGCCACTATCATTTTTTTACTTCATTGCCTGATTATTTATGAGAATATTTTCATTACACTAGGTGAGAGGATAGCGAGCTTCAGACAGGGCTGGCTATATAATTTCAGAGACCTAGGACAGGGACACTCTTCAAGCATGGTGGTGTGTTTCACAAGGAGTGACCGTAACATGCTACCAGGTGGCGACCCTTCTGAGAAAAGGCTTTCAGATAGAGGGTTCCCTTTCCTGACCACAGGGACAGCTAGCCTATTGCCCACTCTTGTTCCCTAATTCCCAGTGGATCCCTGCTGCTCAGCACGATGGCTCCAAAGCCCTTCAGAATCTCTAGTGTCCTTCACAGTCACATTAACTCCCCACCACCAGGACTACCCCAGACCCCAGTTTGTTAAAGGATTTCAAGGCTTAGAACCACTCCTTTCCAGATCTTTCTGAACAACCAGCATTTGAGCAGGTGAACAGTTATCAGTCCACTCTCTGGCAATGTTTGGCCATTGGAGAGCTTCTTATCAGGGGCTGAATTTTATACGGAGTCTTCACTAGGCAACAAGAGGTGAAGTTTCTTCTCCTGATTTCTTACACACCATTGCCAGAAAGCCCCCCAAGATGGCTTGGAGGCCAAAAATGTTGAAGATTAGGTTGCAGCCATGGGTATCAGAAACCCATGTCCAAGTATATATCAGGCCTATGTCAGATATTGTCAAGCTACCCCTCAAGGTGTCCACTGTGATTAAAGGCTTGGCTTCCATGGTGGTACTATTGAGAGGTGGAGCCTAGGGGTAGGTCCTTAAGTCCCTGGGGAGCATGACTTCAAGAACCTCTTTGGCTGTTCTTGTGGCAATGTTCAAGTGAAAGACTGAGTTTCTTCCCTGACTTTCTGCTTTTTTTTTTTTTTTTTTTCTTTTTTTTCTTTTGAGAGTAGGTTTCACCATGTTACCTTAGATGACTAGAAACTCACTTTGTGAGCTAGGCTGGCCTGAATTGGTAGAGATCTATCTGCTTCTGCCTCTGAGTGCTGTGACTAAAGGTGTGTGCCACACTGAAGTTTACATTGGAATTTTAAAATCACAGAGACTTAGCATGCATTAGGCTGTGGGTTCCATCTCCAGCACCGCGCATACCAGCTGTGACTGATACTCTAGCATTCTGGCTGTAAAGGTCGTGGGATCAGAGGTTGAGGGTGGCCCTCTGCTTGGGTGTTTGAGGCCAGCCTGGGCTGTATATATATATAGAGAGAGGAAGAGAGACAGGAGACAGAGACAGGAAGACAGAGACAGACAGAGAGAAACACACAGAGAGGAGAGAATAATCAGTGTAGCCTGAAGCCCTGTCTATAGTTGAAAGGACTCTACACAGTGGGAGAGGCAGCTCACCTTAGGAACAAGCAAAGATTCCTGGGAGAATGACGAGGGAGGAGAGGTACGATGGCCTTCATACTGTCCCGATTTGACAAGAGAGGCTGTGAGAGCGAGTGTCCCCTTGCCCTTGACACTCCCATCTGCAAAAGGAGCATCTACAAAATGTTCAAGCTGGATAGGTCGCCAGTGAGAAACAGATAATAAAAACCCACTTGTGACGCTTAAAGTGCATTTGACACAAACCGAATCATACAAAAGAATGTGTTTCTTGGGTTTTCCTGTGAAGGGCTGGGAGTGAATGACCCACAGCCTTTGCCAAGAGGCTGCCGGAATATTTCTGAGACAAGAGTCTTGCTTTTGTTCACGTACAGAAAAGGGATCGGCTCCTTGAAGCCGGCAGTCCCTGGTGCGCAGGATCAATGGTTGCCAGCCTGTCTGTTCTGAGCTGGTAAGAAGCTGAACAGGGATTTCAAAGATTTGTAATTGTAATTTAAGGTAAGCCAGTGGTTCAAATGAAGCTGACATTTAACTCCAAGTGGCTGACTGAGAATTGTGGTCTCTTGGTCCCTGAGAGCTTCCCTGCTTTACATAACATTTTTGAACAGGACCCCCCCCCCCCGGCCCATTCTGTCCTGCCACTTGGTCTGGTCGGGTCCCAAACCCAGTGTTGCTCTGGTGTCTGGATGGGTAGACTCCTGTAGCCTAGGCTAGGGGGAGAGCCACAAAGAGCATTCTAGGGCAGATGCCACAGATTGGCGAAGGCGATACAATTTCCCAGTAAAGTTCATTGCCTCGCCTCGAAGGACAGCATCCTGGCCGTATTCTCCAATGCCTGAAACACTGAACAAGTTACACTCCATGCTTTATGGTCCTGCCTGTAAAACAGGTACACCACTAATATCCCTTCGGTGTTTAGCACGTGGTGACTGCTTAATATCGGTTAAAGCAGAGGGGATGGACTGTATGCCACTGAACTGTACATGTGAAGTGGGGAGAGGGCTAAATTATCCATTCCAGAGATATTACTATAATAAATTTTCTTAATTAAAAAAAAAAGTGTGGAAAATTATCATTTTGGCCAGGAGCGGGGATAAACAATGGAAATCTCAGCATCCAGAAAGTAGAAGTAGAAGAATCAGAAGTTCAAGACCAGCTCAAGGCCAGACTGGGCTAATATAAGCCAGGGAAACAGCTCAGTGTGTAAAGTCCTTGCTGTGCAAGCATAAGAATCCAAGTACAGGCTGGGCACGGGAAGCAGCCTGTAGTCCAAGCACCCGGGAAGCAGCCTATGGTCAAAGTACTTAGGAACTAGAAGAGTCAGGATGGTTCTGAAGCAGCGTGGCTAGCTGAATAGGTGAACTCTGGGTCCCAGTAAGAGACGCTGCCTCAATATATAAGGTGGACAGTAACAGAGGAATACACCCAATATCAACCTCTGGTGTACACTACTGCACACATATGTGTCCATGTCCATACAAGTGTGAACATGTACATACACATGCACACATGTCTGTCTGCCTGCCTCTCTCTCTCTCTCTCTTTCTCTCTCTCTGACACACATACACACACACAAATGCAAAGAAAAAGAAATACATTTAGTGAAATAATAAGTATTAAATTTAGTCTCCTGCCTCAAACAATGAAATACACAAATAAGGAAAATAAATACAGAGAAAGATTTCCAGTCAAGAACCATGGAGTGAGAACCCAAGCAGAGTCTGATGAATGGTCATTGTGAGAGACAAAGGCAGAGGGATGAGGAGTTCAAGGCCACCCTTAACTACAGAGTAATTCAAAGGCAGCCTGGGCTACATGAAACCCTGACCAATAAAACCCCAAACCAAGCCAGAGAGAGAGAGAGACAGAGAGAGAGAGAGAGAGAGAGAGAGAGAGAGAGAGAGAGAGAGAGAGAGAGAGAGAATACGACCCAAAGACCTATGGAAAATCTAATTGCCTAAGACCTAAGAGCATCTTAGAAGCAGCCAGAGGTGAGAACTAGTACATACATAGATAAGAATGACTGCAGGTTTCTTAGGATTCTTGGCAAAAATAATGTAAGTTAAAGATAATGAGACATACCTATAAAATATTTTAAAAGAAAAAAAATAAATCTAGAATTTTTTCTTTGTCTTCTTTCCTTCTTTAGACAGCTGACCTCAGATTCGTAATCCTAGTGTCTTTGCCCCCAAACACTGAGATTACAGGTGTATACTACTACGTCAAATAAACTAGAATTCTATACCCAGCAAAAATATCTTTCAAAGCCAAAAGCTGAATGAACTCATCTCCGTTAAACTTGTACTATAAATATGTTAAAGGCAGTCCTTCAGTCAGAAAAAAAATTAGAGAAGTTATACTCAATAAAAATGTAAAGGAATGAAAGATATTAAGAGTGGTGTTACTTTTTTAAACACAAAAGCAGAATTTCTATTCCTCCTGCCTTTAAATTATTTATTTCCTGGAAAAGAAAATTTAGAGTCTGGAACCTATGATGTGGCATGTCTTCTGCTATGGTCTCTAGCAAATGACTGAAGCCAATTATTACCTCCTGATCTCAGTTGTTTCTCACCTGGCAAGCAGGAGATGATGGTTCTCAGCTTGTGTTCCTGTGTTGTTGTGAAAATAAAATAAACTAGTAAGCAATAATGGCCATTTAAAGAATAAAGTAACAAATTAATAAATAAATCAAAATTAAAGTAATATGTACACAATAGTAGTTATATAGCTTCATTCTCAAATACCCCAAGTCTCTTTTTTTTTTCTTTTTCTTTTCTTTTTTCTTCTTTTCTTTTCTTTCCTTTTTTCATTTTTGTTTATACAGGGTTTCTCTGTGTAACAGAGCCCTGGCTATCTTGGAACTCACTCTGTAGAACAGGGACCAGGCTGACCTAAAACTCACGATGGAGATCTTTCTGACTCTGTCTCCCTGAGTGTTGGGATTAAAGGCGTGCACCACCATTGCCCAGACTTTTTTTTTTTTTAAAGTTTTATTTATATTATTTTAGGTATGTGAGTACAGTGAGATATACCAGAATAGGGCATCAGATCCCATTATAGATGGTTGTGAGCCACCATGTGGGTGCTGGGAATTGAACTCAGAACCTTTGGAAGAGCAGTAGTGCTCTTAACCTCTGAGCCATCTCTCCAGTCCCTTCTTTTTGTTTGCTTGTTTGTTTAATACTTTTTACATTCTGTTAAGGTTTATTGGGCTGGAGAGATGGCTCAGCGGTTAAGAACACCAACTGCTCTTCCAGAGGTCCTGAGTTCAATTCCCAGCAACCACATGGTGGCTCACAACCATCTGTAATGGGGTCTGGTGCCCTCTTCTGGTGTGTCTGAAGAGAGCAATGGTGGTGTACTTATATCCATAAAATTAAAAAAAAAAAAAAAAAAAAAGGAGCCACTTGTTAAGGTTTATTTATTTATTTTATATATGTGAGTACACTGTTGCTGACTTTAGACAGACCAGAAGAGAACATTGAATCCCGTTATAAATGGTTATGAACCACCATGTGGTTGCTGCGAATTGAACTTAGGACCTGTGGAAGAGCAGTCATGCTCTTAGCGTCTGAGCCATCATCTGAGCTGGAGGCCCTCTTTTTTCTTTTTTAAAGTTTATATATTAAAGGCTTGTTTGCCAGTGTGTGGGACGATTGAGATGGACTGAAGGCTTTAGAAACCGGGCCTATTCAAACTCACAATCCTCCTTCTTCAGACACCAGATCCCTGGAGAAATTGAATCAGAGAGTAATTAGGAAAAGACAAGGCCTGAGAAGATGCAGGAAAGGAAGGAAAGAGAAGAGTGGAGATAATGAGACAAGTATGAAAAAGAAACATGACCTGCTTGCTTATAGGCAGCAGTGAACTGGGGAGAGGCTGGATTAGAGGTTTCAATTGAGAATAAGACGTTTTGAAGGATAAATGATATGAGACTCTTTAAGTTTTTAAGTTTTGGTACACTATCATTTAAATATTTATTTTATTTTTGTGTATGTGTATCCATGTGAATGTATGTGGCAGTTGCCTGCAGAGGCCAGAGGACAGTATCAGATTCCCAGCTGCAGGTGCTTGTGAACTGTTAATGTGGGTGCAGGGAACCCAACTTAGGTCCTTCGTGATCACAGTCAGTGCTCGTAAGTGCTCCATGTCTCCAGCCCCTGTAGCTATTTTAAGAGTGATTAGGGTACAGACTGAAAACTTTGCAGGTTTTTTGTTTTGTTTTGTTTTGTTTTGTTTTGTTTTGTTTTGTTTTGTTTTCTGCTGTTTTAACCACTGTTCTGTTGCTTTGAAGAGACACACAACCAAGGCAATTCTCATTAAAGATTTCATTGAGCGTTTGCTTATGTTTTCAGAGGCTTAACCCATTATTATCAATGGGAAGCATGACGGCAGACAAGGCAAGTATGGTGCTGGAGAAGTGATTGAGATCTACATCCTGATCTGCAGGCAGAGAGACAAAGACACTGGCCCTGGCATGGGATTTTGAAACCTAAAAGCCTACCCCAGTGATACCCGTCCTCCAATCAGGACACATTTTCTAATCCTTCTAATCCTTTCAAATAGTGCCATTCCCTGGTAACTAAGCAGTCACATATATGAGCCTATGGGGGCAATTGTTATCCAAGCCACCACACCTGCTTTTTGTAGTTGATCATTTTGGGTGTTTAGATGGGTCTTCTTTGAAAGTGATGCCATATAGGACAGCCTGGCTCAAGGAAGAGTCACCAATATAATCTGAACGTTTATGATGGCCAATTTATATAAATAAATAAATAAATAAATAAAACAGATGTGATTACTTTTAATGATATGTTTAGCCCTGTATACCCCAAATATTATTTCCTCCAATCTATAATTATAATGTATTAAGATATTTCATATTTCATTTTTTTCATAGTAAGTCTGAAACCTGCTTAGTAGGTAAAATACTTGCTTTGCCAGTACAAGGAACTGAGTTCAATCTCTGAAATCTACATAAATATTCTGAGCATGGTGGTATGTATTTGTCATCCCAGCAGTGTGGAGGCAGAGACAAATGAATCTCTGGAGCTCACTGGCTAGCCATCGTAGCCTACATGTTGAGTTCCAGGCCACCTTGTCTGAAAACAAAACAAAAACCATGAGCGACACTTGAAGAATAACACGCGAGGTCCTCTGAATGCAGCATATGTGTGCATACCACACACAATGTGCACTTGCAAACATGCACAGACACAAACTAGTAATAGTAGCAGCAGTAATGACAAGTCACTCTTTGAGTCTCTTAGACCCGCAGTGCAACCCCCTCTCATGTCACTAATCCTTTTAAGATTAAAACTGCATGGTGGGGACTGTAATAATAACATCCTACAGATGCAGACATGGCATCAGAGACAGGAAGTAACTTGTTCAAGGTCACATAGGCAGCAAGCAGCCAACTCTATTGTTGACTACTCTGTCTCAGTCTCTTTGGTTGGCAAAGAGGCCAGTCATCCCTCAGAGGTGGTACACCAGTATTCCCTCTATTGTCTGATGATCTGAGCTGTTGCACTAAAACAGACCAGAATGAATCTTCATTGTACAGCTGAGCCCATTGTGTGAGTGACTGAGACCAAGGCAACCTTGAGAAACTGGAGGAAGCTGCAAATCCAAGGCTGAAGACCAGCCTCACAAAATGCAATTGCTGTCTGTGTCACTTAGAAAAAAAAGGCACAACAAATTGGCCATCACTGAAAGCAGAATAAGATCACTGATTTCCTCCTCCCAACCCTGAGATGATTTGGGAATTTCTGCTTGGCTGTGCTGAGAACATAGGAACAGAGATGCTGAAAAAGCAGCTTCCTATATGGAAATGGATCTAGTCAGAATACAAGAGTGGAGTCACATCCTAACTAGTTTGGGCCAGCTGGATTCGTTCTGCTCAGGCCCCATTTCCTGTAGACTGAGGATAATAGAGAATCAATCTCTATCCACCCAAGGGCTGCTGGCTGGGCTTACAGCAAGGTTATCCCTTACCTTCTTGTACCTTTTTTTCTGGACACTGTATAAGTCTTTTGGGAGCCAGAGGGTCATGGGAGAAAGATGGGCCCCATGCCTTGCTGGCCATAAATGTGGCCTGAACAAACCAGACTGAAGTATCCACCTTTGGATTCTCAAGCTTCCAAGTGTTCTTCCCCTCCCTGCTGCCTCCAGGAACTCTCCTTTGGAAGGCAATGGGAAGATCTTGCTCCTTCATAAGCTGCCAGCTTGATGTATATCCCTGCTCTGCCTGTGCATTGTGGAATTCGAGATGTACGTCCACGCAGAGTCCCAAGATAGAATCTGAATCGCTCATGCCTACTATCTATCTATTCATCTATTTATCCATATCCATGGATCCACCCATACATCCAACTATCTACCCATTACCCACTTCCCGTCTCCACTCAACCACTCTTCCATCCATTCACCAACCCTCATACTTATTCATCTAACCAAACAATCATCCATCCATCTACCCACCTACCCACTCATCCATCCATCCATCCATGCATCCATCCATCTGCCTATCCATCCACCCACACATCCATCCATCCAGCTTGCCCACCCATCCACTTATTTACCCTTCAATCCATCCACCAACCCTCTCATCCTGCCCCCATACTTTCCCTATCATGATGGATAGTATTACTCAAATCAGTGGTTCATTTCCTCTAGTGAAGCTTCACCTTCTAAAAGTTCTACAACATTCCCAATCAGTGTCACAAACTGGGGAACAAGTGTTCAAACATACAAGCTTGTGGTGGGGAGACATCTTATATTCCCATTCAACCACAGCACAAGAATTAGTTCACTGGCAGATGATTTGCCCATGGGAACAGATGGACTTATCTGCAGAGGGCAAGCAGGTTCTTCTTCACCTGCTCCTTGGCTCATGGAGGTAAGAGGATATACTGGAGAGAGAAGGAATGGGAGAAGAGAAAGGAGAGTGGAGTGGATCTGTGTATGTCTGTTGTATGTGCTTATGTGTGTGTATTGTGTTCGTGTGTGTGTGTGTGTGTGTGTGTGTGTGCAAAGTTGAGTTTATAAAAGATCAACAGCTACTGGAAAGGTTGGGGGGGGGGGTTAGGGGTGCCAGCTGCCAGCATGATGCTTATTCATTGGCACAGCTGGATATTTGGACACATTTATGCCTGAAGCCAGATTTTAAAATTGATATTCCCAGCAACTAGTAGGATCAGCACATATCAAAACCAAAACAAAACAACAAAAAACCCCAAGGGAGTTGACTATGACTAGAAGGAAGGGATTTATTTAATAAGCTTCTCCATCCATTTCTTCTTTACCATTTTCTCTATCTTTTCCGATTGTTGGCAGCTTTTTGGATGATGGAAGCTCCAGATGCTTAACTGTGTGTCCATGCTGGGTGAAGGGCCAAGTGTGTAAAAATAAATAGGTACCAGAAGTAATCTAACTCAATTTCTGAGTTTACTTTTTTTAAGACCTGTTATTTTGAGTGCATGTAACTATATTTAGAGGCTCGTGACACACTAGATATGGCAGTCCTGTAAATAGAATGGCACGAAGAAAGAATACTATGGACCCAGTTCCTTGTCATAACCAAGAGCAAGATAGAGGCTATGCACTGTGGACCTGGGACTGCAGTGTGATGCCCTACAAGGGAGATAGGAGGGGTATTGTTGTTTCCTCTGTGTGTGTGTTCACATGTGTGTGTATGCAGGTACATGTGCATGTGGCAGTCAAGGGTGTCCTTCTCAATCACTCACCTTTATGTTTTGAGATGGGATCTTGTTGAACCTGGATCTCACCGATGCAGGTAAGCTGGCTGATCACGGAACTCCAACAACTCTCGTTGTCCCCTCCGCAGGGCTCAGGTTAAAAATGTGTGCTGCTGCATTCAGTATTTTATGTGGGTGTTGGGGAATCAAAGGTGGGGCTTCATGCTTGTGTGGTACTCACTTTATGAATGGAAGCACATTCTGAATCGAGTAAAAGTGCTTTGTGCGTCTTGGAATGGGTGTCAGCATGGGCTAAGATACAGTGAGTGAATAGCAAATTCATTTTCTGTGTGAGAGATGTGCTCCTGAGGAATGCATTTATAATACTTGCATAAATCAAGACTCATTCCCACACAGGGATGAATCAGGACTGACATTACCTCTAGTGTTCCACAGTGTGAGATTTGGGTCTTTCCCTTTGTAGAATTCAGAGTAGCAGAGAGAATGACATCACCCTTTTTCTTTTAAAGGAAGAACTGTGGACCTGGAGATCCAGGGTTGGGTTAGTCACTGTGGTTATGACAAACATTGAGAGAAGCAGTTTAAAGAAGGAAGAGCTTATTTTGATTCCCAGTTTCTAAGATTTTCATCCATGGCTGCTTAGCTCACCGACAGTGAGTTGTGGGGAAAGGGAGGGAGGGAAGGAAAAATGAAAAGGGAGAGAGAAAGAGAGAGTGTGTGGCAGAGGCATAGAGACAGAGAGAGGCAGAGAGAGATGAAGGGGGAGGAGAAAAAGGAGGGAAGGAGAGAGGAAAGATGGAGAAAAGGAAGAGAGATGATGAGGGGAGGATGGAAGGAATGGGAGAAGAGAAAGAGGAGGGGAAGTGGATCTGTGCTGTGGCCACAGAGTATAGGAGGTGTGTGTGTGTGGATTGTGTACTTGTGTGCGTGTTGTGTGCTTGTATATGTCTGTTGTATGTGCTTATGTGTGTGTGTGCAGGTTTGTGAGTGCCTGTGTGTATCTGTATGCTGAGGCCAGGATTTTCTATTACCTCCAAGAATGCTATCAATTATCAGAGACCCGGTAAATTAGTACGTCTCAATGGCTGGATCTACAAAAGTTGGAGACTAAATATTCTACGTAAGATTTGGTGGGGGCCACTTTATATTGAAACCATAGCAAGGGTGTATTTATTTTTATAGTTGGACAAACTTTTTTTTAAAAAGGCTTACTTGTTGGCCGGGAGTGATGGATGACACATGGTTTTGGTGTCAGCACTAGGGAGTCAGAGGCAGGCAGGTCTGTGAGAGTTCTAAGCCAGCCTGGGCTAGCTAGAGAGACTCTGTATCAAAGTTAGCAACAAAATATTTGTTTATTTTTATTTGTATATTTTGCCTGCTTGTATAGATGTGAACTACATGTGTACAGTTCCTGCAGAGGCCAGAAGAGGGTGTTGTATCCCCTGGAAGTGGAGCTCCAGATGATTGCGAGCCACCGTGTGGATATTAGGAACTGAACAATACCCAAGCAAGAACAGCAGTGCTCTTAACCCAATACCCCATTTCCCCTCCACCCTCTACCTCCAGGACAAATTTTTGATTGAAGAAAAAAATGTAACTAGCATCTTCAGAAACTCAGGTCCGTGCATACCTAGCTGAACCAATGATCTTAAAAATGGTGAGGTCCATGGGGATGTTGCAACCAGCTCCGCTCTACCTGGCTTGAGACAAAAGACTTAAAAAGCCTGGTTAGTTACTATGTTGCTGCCTGCTCCTCTCTGCCTGGCTTCAAACTGCCACTCCGGTCTTCTGGTCAGGGTCTAGAGAGAGAGAGAGTGAGGATGAAGAGAAGAGACGCAAGGAATGGAGACAAGACAGAGGTTCTGATCAAGTCTCTTTAATTGAAGGGAAATCTAGGGTATTTATACACTTTTGCCATGCCCATTGTAGGCTCGTGGCTATGATGTAAGCCTTGGAAGCGTGGCTAGCATGTGAATAGCTGCTTTCTAGCTGCTTTCTGCTAAAAGTTGGCTCCCAACACGGGAAACCTGTGGAGGGGCCTCTAGAAGAGACAACCTTGCCCTAATTGGTATATTAAAAGACACTTCTGGCTTTTGTGTTGAATGGCACCTGAACAGCAATGGCATGAACACCATTTGTGCCCTTTGAAAACAACGTTGAAAGTTGATCTCTGTGCTACTTAGTTTTGTTGCCAACACCACACACCTAGAACTACCTGAGGTGAGAGACTCAATGAAGGATTTTCTACTAAGTAGGGTTTGTCTGAAGGGAATTGTTAATTAATTGATGTGGGATGATCCAGCTCACTGTGGGCAGAATCATTCCCTAGGCAGGGGATCCCGAGCTTATAAGAGTAGAGAACTCAAGCTGAGTGTAATCAAGCAGGTGGGAATGCATATCTTCATCTCTCTCTGCTCTTAATTGGGGATGGGATGGGATGGGATTAGTGGCTCCAAGCTCCTGACATCCTGATTCCCCTGCGATGTTGAATTGTAAACTGAAGTACTAAGGTAAAACAAACCCAATTCTCCCCTCAGTTGCTTTTTGTCAGGGTATTTTATCACAGCAACAGAAATACAACAGAGTAAGTTAGTTCAGTTGTGAGCTAGTAAAGGGTGAGACCGAGTGGGACCTTCAGGGCATGATTATGGCTCAGGCCTCAGGAACACACTAGTTCACTCAGGACTTACAGACTACTGAATTAACTTGAGAGGGGTCTGGGACCCAGTATGGCTAGGTTTCTTGCTTGTTCCTTGCTTTGCAGACCCTGACCTTGAACCAGAGCTGTTGGCTAAAATAATTCTCCCCCAGTGTGTGGAATTGCTTTTTTTTTTTTTTTTTTTTTTTTTTTTTTTCCTTCACTAAGCCCAGGCTGGATTTGAACCTCCTGACCCTTCTAACCTCCCAATACTGGGATCTCAAGTGAGTGCCTGCACACCCAGCATTATACACTGTTATTAGGAACAGAAAGTGACTTCAGGAAACAAATGTTCTGGTTGGACAAAATCAAGACCTCCACACAGGCTACCCCACTGTCAATCTGAGCTGGCTTTAAACAATGAATCAATTACAAGGTAAAATTTGATAAAGATAAGGATAAAATTCTGCCTGAAGTTGTCGACTGTAAAGGGGACTATGTGGGGACCCTGGAGGCACCTCACACACTGAGAAACAAGGTGGCATATTTGTGTCACCCCAAAAGATTGTCATTTTCACCCTAGCTAAATGTGAACTATGTAGAACACCATGTGAAGTGGGCATATTCTTCTCATACAGTGATTATAATTACACATTAAATAAGTGAATACACTTGAAAGGACAGAACATTTCTACTCTTTTAAATCAAATTCTGCCATTAGCTAGTGTGGTTGTTCAGGGCAAATCTCTTAATTTTTCTGCGTTTCAGATACCTGGTCTATACATTGGGGAGTTTGAATTCAGTGACCGCTAATGTCCCTGTTTTGTTAAAAATATTTATGAGTGATGTAAAGAATTTAGACTTCTTCCTACCGATCTGAACAGAACAGACCCATTTAATGAAGAAACTGTGTCCCGGGGGATTGACAGAGCAGCTACTGTCAGGTTTTCAGATTTCCCCCTTTCCATGTTATGTATTTTTAGAAGTCGGTATAAAATGTGTAGCAGGTGGGGAGGGAGGGAGAGTCCTCAATCCTCCTCCAATGACTTGCTGTATTGAGATTTATCTGTCTGTTCCCAAAGTACTTTATTACAGAGTAACACGAAACAGTTCTCAAGCCATTAGAGTGCTTTATCCACAAATGCCCAGGAATGATTTCAAATTAAGGGTATGACTGCTTTGAGCACCATTCAAACATCCGGCTCTGGGGGAGGCTGATTCCAGTGCAGGGGGCCAATGTTCAATACGCTGAACGTTCACTCCTGCTTCAGTGCAAAGAACAAGCAAGCAAACCAACACCTGTCCTCTTTCCAAAATTAAAAAGAAAGAGAAGTCATTCTTCATGAACCTCTCTCTGACTTTGTATTTCTTATAATGGAAGGAAGATAACAATATGCAGTAGCCGGGTATGCATGACAAGGTGTGCTTGTAATCCTGGCACCCAGGAGTGGAGGCAGAGGCAGGCTCTGTGTAAGTTCAAGGCTAGCCTGGGCTACATAATGAGACTATCTCAAGCAATCATACTTACAACTGGTCTTACTTGGGGCATCAAAGAAGTGAAGGGACAGAACATGGGCTTTCAACTCACAAATAAAAGTCTCCCATCAGCCAGGCTCCTCTGAAATACCCTCAGCTATCCAGAACCTTCTAGGAGGTTGAAAATTCTTAGTTTAAGCTTTCTAGGGTCATGAGACGAGAGAGTAGTGAAGGAGGAGAGTGGCCCTCACAGGTGTGCTTCCCTATCTCAGCATCAACGACCCTCAAAGCCTCTGAGATCCCTGAGGCACTGTGTGTGCACATGCACACACATTGTATGGTCGTAAAGCTTAAACTTAATGGGATCGACAGATGAGCACCACCAGAGGTAGAGCCTACAGCTTAAGTCCACCCAACAAGGGAACACTCACTGGCAGTTAAGAGCACTAGATGTTCTTCTGGAGGACGTGTGTTTAATTCCCAGCACCCACACAATAGCTCAAAACTGTCTGTAAATCTAATTCCAGGGGATCCAACATCCTCTTCTGGCCTCCAGTGGCACCAGGCATGCACACAGTGCACAAATACAGATGCAGACAAAACACTCACACACAGAAATAAAGTTAATAGTAATTAAAAAAAAATAAGGTGGGCCAGGCAGTAGTGACTTTGCATGTCTTTAATCCTAGCGCTTGGGAGGCAGAGGTGGGCAGATCTCTGAGTTCAAGGCCAGCCTGATCTACAGAATGAATTCCAAGACAGCCAGATGTACACAGAAAAACCCTGTCTCTAAAAACCAAAAACAAGAAAAAGACAGAGATCCACTGTGGACCTCTGATTCACATGCAGGCATACTTGCCCACACATACATGTGCATACAAACACATGAATCGAACATGTACAAACTGTTGTTGAGGCCCAAGCTCGAGTCCCTGTTCGGGCACCAAAATAATGTTGGGGTCTACACTAGCCCCACGTTGGGGCGGCCAAAATAAATGTTGCAGCCCAGGCAAAATGTTGAGGCCCGGGCCAACCCACGTTTGGGTGGCCACTGTATCCCGGCCCAAGCTGATGCTCCGGTCTGCGGGTCGGGGTTCAGCAAGAGCGAGGGTGAGGGCAGACTCAAAGAATGGAGACCGGACAGGGTGTGATTCAATCCTGTTTATTCTTCAGTCTCTCTTCCTCTAAGTGTCTCCTGTCTGATTCTCCCTCTATAGTCTCCTGTGTCTGATGATCCCTCTACAGTCTGAATTCTGATCTGTTCTGTCTCTGCCTTTTATATGTCTCACTTCTAAGCCACGCCTCTAAGTTACACCTTTAATCATGCCCTTAGGTCTTGTCTCTAACTCTGATCTCTATACTTCTAAGTCATACTCTTAAGTCACACACCTTTAATCTCACACACCTCTAATCTCACGCACCTCTAATCTCACGAACCCAAGGTATCTAAACCAAGATTATCGGAGTGTGCTCAGCTGTTGTAGGCTATTGTAATCCAAATCACATGCCAGGGTATATGGCTCAAGATGGCTGCAAAGCTGATAGCCGCTTTCTGCTAAAAGTCGGCCCCCAACAAACTGTATGTGCTATTTTCTGAGGCTACCTCCTTGGAGTTGGCCTCAATGTCACCTAACATGGAAAATTACCTAATTCATCAGATTTGGCTCAGAATGAATGGCTCCTGTTCTTTGTCCCAATAATGTCTCTCTTCACACATTGACTCTGCAATCTGGAGGACATATGGTGACTTTCAAGGTGACCCTGAAAAGCAAGACTCCAAGATGGTGCTGGACATGGTGGTGCACGCCTCTGATCCTAGTACTTGGAAACAGAGGCAGGAGGATCTCTAGGAGTTTGAGGCCAGCCTGCTCTACAAAATACATTCCAGGACAGCCAGGGCTACACAGAAATCCTGTCTTAAAAAAACAAAACAAAACAAACACACACAAACAATAAAAAAGACTCCAAGAAGGTAACAACATGGGCCAAACAGGACACTGAGGTGGCTCCTTGGAGAAGGACACTGGGAATTACCTCCCATTCAGGACTGTTACCTGGACTGTGACCCAGGATGGGAGGGAGATAAGAGATAAAGCCTGAGATTCCTAGGGGTCAGAGGTACCTTACAGGGGGTGGTGGTTGAGGTTAGTCCAACTTACTGTTGGTGAAGCCCAGGTTAAATAATAGGATGGGATGTCTCAGGGCTGGGGAGATATTTCAGGGCTCAGGAGATGGCTTAGGGCAGAAGACATACTGTGCAAGTCTGGAGAAGCAAATTCACTAAAAGTCAAAACCACCATGAAAGGGACCAGAAAGAGCATCACCTTCTTTCTCAGAGATGACAGACTCCAAGTCACCCGATTTGGGTGTGTGCTACAGAGACTCATCTGTTGGGACTACCAGCCCCAGGAGGGTGGCAGAGCCTTTAAGAGATGGGTGAGACCTGGTGGAAGATAATTAGGTCCTAAGGGGCATCACGCTCAGCAGATATTAATGCGGTTCTCAGAGGACCTGGTTATTTCCCAGGACAAGAGGCTGTTATGAAGAACAAATTTAGCCCTCAATCGCTCCCTTCCTGCCTTACCATGTGATGTCTCCCTCTCTCCCCAGCTGCATATAGCTGGTTTTATTATAACAGAAAAGAGATTCCTAGGGTATGTGTATGTAGTGGGCTGGAATGGGTATCTCAACAGTGGAGATATAAACCCTAAATGACTGGTGGGATGTCATCACTAGACAGGTAACCCAGAAATGCAACCTTATTTTAGTATTTGGTAACTTCCAGACAAGACTAGTGGTCTTAACCACATGTTCTATGGCTTGTGGCAGGAGCTTTGTGCTTGTCCTGCACAAGTAGCTTTGCAGCACACTTAACAATTTCCCATCAAAATGGAGACATGTGTGACCATGGGTATGACTGGCAGCTTCGACCCTAAAACCGGGCTGAAGCTGCACACACCTGCTACTGTGGGTCCAGACATAATACACATTTTAAAAAAGTGGACATTTATCAAGGAAGACATCAACCTCTGGCCTCTGCACACACATGCACACACACCTGAGTGCACACATACATGTAGGGAGTGGTTCTGATGCTTTGGTCAGGAACCTGTGTGTGAACATTGAAGGTCCAGGTCTCCAATGGTTCTTGATTGATCAATAAAGATTCAGTCAATGTCTGGGTGGAAAAGGTGGGACTTCCAGGTTCCTGAAAGCAGACTAGTAGGTACAGGAGAGGGAAAGAAGATTCGCCATGCTTCAGAGGGAGTCAGAGCCACCAGCCATGTGAGATCTTGGGTGGAGTGGACATGGCTGCTTCCCCGACTGGGCCTGGGGTAGCAGGCAGGAGATTGGAAATGCAACCAAGTTGAGGGCAGATTTAGGGTACTGAGCAAGGAGAAGGTAAGAAGTTAACTGAGCAACTAAGCCAAGGACAGATTCAGAGGTGTTGAGCTGGGAGTGAAGGTAAGGGTGTGTTAGCCATGGGAGGCTTAGAAGTGCCCAACCATTGAGCTAAAAAGCATACTAAAAATGTGTGTGTGTGTGTCTTTCATCCAAGGGATGAATCCAAGGGAACCAGGGAGATGGCTGGTAGTGTCCCCCCCACCCCACCCCTGGGAGCTTAAAGTAGGGCAATAGAAACTACATGCTAACACATACACACGTTTGCCCACAAATATTTCGATGGCTCAGTGCTTACTTGCACATGGAGATATTGCTTACACAACACACAATACTTATCTTCAATTGATGCAACTCAGTAATTTTTATTGCAACTGGAAGACAATACATCACAGAAACTTTATGGTAGGTCTGGGGAAGTGTTATTTACAATAAATGATGAAGTAGTTTGTCTTTGGCAATATGATTACACATGAAGAACGCAAAATGCTGTATGGATCCCTCCCAAGCAACACCAAGTCCCTGGAGCTCGGCTGACGGAGCCATCTCCACACTGCTGCTGTAGGCTAATGCAAACACCACCAAACATCATTTTCTTTCTCCTTCATGGTTCTCCCCTTCTGTTCATGATATTGGCAGTTTTGTACAGAAATACAGAAAAAAAAATTGGCTTCTGAAGAAATTATTACTCTTGTAAGTTAATTTGGCCATGTAGACCTGTTGGCCAGGGAAAGTTGGGTGACCCCAAGATTTAGCCACAAACCTTGTGGTCTTCTGTTTTATCATTGTGGTCTTGTTTGTTTTCTGTAAAATTAGAACAAAACTCAGAAGTGTTAAAGAATCAGAGTAGTTTAAAAAAAAAATCTTATGTAGCTGTTTCCCAGACACACACAGATTCTTTTTCTCTCCCCATGTTCACCATGGCGGGACAGGCGGTGAGTCAGTGGAGGGAGTCTGGCTGAGCCAGCTATGACCTTGGATGGCTTCAATGTACATACTCTAGAAATGGCGACTGTGTCCATAACCCAAAGTGTGCTGTTTCCTCTAAAACAGGAGAAATGGGGAAGTCAGGTATGAAAAGATAATACAATTTCTAGGTTTGACAGGATCACCATATCGAAGTCTTTTGAGAATCCAATATGGAGTATCAATTATTTGCAAAAGGGTGGAGAAGGCATGTTCTCTACTTTTGCAAATGAAACACAGTGGAGGAACACTGCTGTATAGATTCCAAATAAAGCGTCTTGATTCCAATACTAACGAGACA
Organism: Arvicanthis niloticus; assembly: GCF_011762505.2. Taxonomy (NCBI): domain Eukaryota; kingdom Metazoa; phylum Chordata; class Mammalia; order Rodentia; family Muridae; genus Arvicanthis; species Arvicanthis niloticus. Next base: position 19,002,468 of record NC_133430.1, on the reverse strand, counting down.
GGAAGGGTACTTGTGAGCATCCCACAGCAAGACAGAAGTGGTCAGTCCACAGCGGGCTCATTCCAGAGGCTCGACAGCACGAGGCAGCACCGTAGACTAACATCCGTCTCGGCCATGAAAAGGTGGATCATTTTTAAAATGGTGTTTTCCTTCCTTAATTTTTGGTCAGTGAAGCTAGCACTTGTTTGCTGAAGGGCAGAAGAGTGACCAAGTCACACCACTTATTCATGATAAAGCAACCGAGTGGATGAGTCTGTGCTTAATTCAAGAATAGCCAGCAGGAGAGAGAACGCTGGGAGTTCGCCACCATGGCTGGCGCGCTCTCAAAGGAGGAGGAGTTAACAGATGAATTCACAAAGGTGGGCAGGTCTATACAGAACACTGAATGCTGTGTGTAACTCCTCATGACATCCCAAGAAACGGGAACACCACACAATGTATATACTTTGATTTACACATTCCGTCACAAAGGAAAAGAAAAAGAAAAAGAAACAAAACAAAAAAACAAGACACCATTACAATTCTGTAACTGTGTTAACTGCAATAGAAACTAAAGTCTAGAGTCTGACAGGTAACCAAAAAAAAAAAAAAAAAAGGGGTTTATCACTTAGGTTATATAGCAAAAGTGTTGATGTATATTATATATAGTAGTATAAATAATAAAAAAGTATTATTTAAATTAGATCACAGTGCTGTATCATGTGCCTAACAGTGTTTGATATAGTACTGGTGGGCTGGGACCTACAACACAAAGAACTGAACTGTCAACACTGGAAAGTCACAATCAAGAGGGGACATAGGTTCCAATGTTTTCTTTTGGTGGCAAAAAATAAAAATAAAATAAAAACAAAAACCCTGCTGGAGATGAAAGAAAAGGACTTCTCTATAGAACATAGAGATCAATCTACACATCTGGGCAGCTGTGATCCACCAGAAAGAAATCAGTCCCAACTTGAATAAGGTTTGAAAGGGGAAAGAGAAATCACACTGAATTTAGTCTAATCCCGTATATGGGAAAACTTCCCGTTCCGATCACTTGTCCCTAACTCTGGCATCATGTCATAGGCTTGTCCACCCCCCCAAGAGAGAGTCTAGAGGTTGGAGTGGCATTAATAAAACCCAAATTGGTGGCTTGGGACATTGCCCACGGGCCTGCTGTGTTGGGACTCTAGGCACCAAAACCACCCCATCTCTTGCTCGGGCACCACTGGATGCAACAGTCCTTCTACAACGCTCCGTGGCAGGAACTGCTATGAACAGGAAGCACTAGACATGCTAATGCCGCTACAGGAAAAACCCCCGCTCTTGGGAAAGGGCACCAACCCATTCCTCCTTCAAAGGCTCAGCCCCAAGATGGAGACCTACCCCAGTCATCCTGACCACGCTTTCCTTACACCACAATCCGAGTGTGGGTTTGGTTCAGCTTCAGTTTCAGAGAGCCAGCGTTACCAAAATAACTCACTCTTGAAAAAAAACATACTGACTGGAGATGCAGAGGGAAGTAGGAGCTTGGTGATCTATTAGAAAGAAAATCTAAGTACGGTGCAGACCCTTTCCAAAAAGTACTAGATAACGAGGAAAGACTGTCAGGATCGGGATAAAAATGTCGACGTGAAAATCACCTGAGAAAAGAAAGCGAGTCTCTCTCTTCTCTTAAATGTGTCCAAGGGCCGACAGCCAGCAGTTGTGATGTCACGGTGCCGATGTGCTCCTGAAGCATCTGTAAATATTGCTATAGTTCCCCACCCCCCTCCCCCGCCCCGTGTGAGTACGTGAGATACTGGAATGACACATGAACCGCCACTTCTCCCCACAGGAGAAATGCAAGGAAAAAAAAAAAAAACAAAACAACACACCACATCCCTTTAACGATGCTCAGGCGATCTGTCAGACTAATGGATACACAGGCTAGTTTAAAAGCTAAAAGAACACCTGACACTTGGGAAGAAAGTCCAACACTAAAGTGAATTACACTTAAGCAAAATATTCTTTCACAAATAGGCTTGTGCTTAAATTCTCTACTGCTCTTGGGGGAGGGGAAAGAGAGGGTGCCTCCTGCCCCTTGGCTTGTTAAGGACACGGACAGCCTCATTCGGCAGACTTCACCACAAACAGCCATGTACACACTGATGACTTGGTTTTCGCCTCAACAGTCAAAATACAGAGTTAAACACAATTGAGCCATTGTTTTGGTTACGCATAATGTGTTATGCGGCCCAAAACAGAAGGAAAATAGAAAAAAGTACCCTTACTAAAGTTTCCCCAACAAGTCTTCCAGAAAATTCCAACAGAGGTGCCAAGGGAGGCTCAGGAAAATAACACTTAGAAAGCTGCCCGATGAGGTATTTATGCAAACGGAGTGGTTCTGGGGATCAGAACACACTTGTATAAGATAGTTTTCCAGATCTCAGGGAGATCAGAAAAGTAAATCACACACACACTGCATCGTGTTATCTCTGAAAGAGGCCTCTGCCCCTTCAGAAAAAAATGAAACGAGGGGAGACAGCCCGTGCGGGGTTTTCATCGGAAGAAGTCCCCTGCCAGAAACAGTGCTGAGTGCCTACCTTTACCTTCAGGTCTGGGGTTAAACATCGTGGGGGTGGGGGTGGGGGTCTTTTGGACTTGGTAAGGTGACAGCAGAGATCAAAGCGTGGCTCAGGGTTCCAGAGCTGTGGATGGCTTGTGGGATGTCAGAGGTTTGTGGAGAACACACCTGTGCTCTCATCTAACCCTGAACCTCCATGGTGAGACAGCCCAGGCTGTGGGCCACGTGGGGGTAAATCTAGCCTGCCCTAAAGTGGGAGACCCCCACCCACCCACCCAAAAGCTGCCCTCAGGTTAGGTAGGGGGAAATGCACCGGATAACCTTCCAGGTTCCTGTCCTTCCAAGCTGCCTAGGTTGCCATGGTACCTGACAGGTGGCCGTAATGTTCAAGGCCCACAACTGTCCTAAGAGTTCAAGGTCACTTTAGTTTCCTCTCTCTCCCAAACATCTGACCCTGAGCCACAGTAGTGTTTTTGTTTTTAAAAGTTCCCTCCATTTGGATGGGAGGCCGTATTGTTTTAGGTATTTCTCTTTAGACCTCAAGGAAAAACTTTTTTTTTTTTTTGGGCAAAGGTAACTGGAGTTTCTGGCTTGTGTGACATGGTCTGGTTGTTACTCAGCTCTCACTATCTAGGTGGTCTTAAGTCCCAAGGTGGTTTCTGTGCTGAAATGGCAGAGATGGCCAGCCCCCTTCTCACTGCGGCGAAATCACACCAGCGCAGAAGAATGCTCGGGACTGCTCCATCCAACCCCTTGATCACTTCCTCCTACCCATGTACCCATCTCTCACCCTCACCCAGTAAGGCCCGTCAGCATGTTTCCCCTTCTTCTGGTGAATTTGCATAATTATTCACTGCCTTTTTTCCTAGAACCAAATCACGGTAATGATTTTCCTCAAGTAAGCGGCCCATAACTCTCTTGATTCTATCGTACACACTAAGTTTGCCCTCGAATTATTGCGTCGTGTTAAACACATACAGACATAGGGAAGGACACACTCTTCAGTAGAGAATCAGAGGGGGTCGGGGCTGAGTGCAGACAAGGCAGTATAGAGCTCAACCATCCAAGCCCCTACCAGAGCATGAAGATAAATTTATATTGCAGAGTAAGTTCCCCAACAGTCAGAATTTGTCCCTGAAGAAGGTTAAACCTTAAACACCTGCTTCAAAAAACCAAACAAAATAAAAACAACGACAACAAAAAAAGAAGAAGAAAAAAGAAAAAAAAAAAAAAAAAAAGAAAAAAAAGAAAGAAAAAAGGAAGGAAAAAAGAACGAAGGGCCTCTAAGTTTAAGGGCTTAAAAATCAGAGGCATAGTCTTCTCTCTATTCTCTATATTTATATGAAAATAATTCATGCTTCATGCTAAATACATCATTTACCTTACAAGAACTTTGTTATTTTTGAATAAAAAAAAGTTTGTTTTTGTGATTTTTTTTCTTTTTCTTTTTTTTTTTTTCTTCAAAGAAATCCATGCATTTGTGGATCAGAAATTTCTGCTGGCTGCACTGGCTGAATGTGAAAATCACTGATCTTTTCTTATTTTCTTGTTGCAAAAATGAGTACTGATATTAATTGCAAACCCTTTTTGAGGACAGTACAGGAGTTGTATTGTTTGTCTTCTTTTTGCTTTTTTGAATCCATTGGCGTGCCTTTAACCTCATAAAGACACCATAACACTAATGGCAGTTTCTGTAGCACCCTCCCCCCCACTTGAATCAGATTATTTAGTAGGAAAAAATCTGTACCATTTTTCCTTTCTTAACAGCTACTGTCATTTCTTGGGCATGATTGCTTTTCCTTGGGCAGTTAAGAGGGCACAGCCTGCTTTCTGTGTCACACAGGACCAACCTTCAGGCTTATGGCTTTTGGAACGTCTTCTTAATTTAACATAGAGCAGAATTCAGAGGTTCCAATGATCCCTGTTTCCCCTCCTCAGTCACTGACACTTAATACACCTGAACAGTCTGGTGGTGGTCACCCTGGGAGGTGTTACCAGGCTCAAGGTTAAGAAGCACAGAGGACTGGCAAGTAGATCCTGGGCTTGCCACACAGCAATGCCGGTGGCACTTCTGGTACGGTGGGGTGCCAGGGTCAGAGCATGGGGTTACCCCTAGAGGACAGTCTGTTCCCAGGGGACACGTGCTCTTCAGTCTCTGCAATAGCTTCCCAGCCTCACTCCAAACACAACTGAGTTTTCAAACCTAAGGGTTGGGCTGAGCAGCAATGACTCTGTTTGCGTGCCCCCTAGGTGGAGCATGAGTGTCCCTGTGGCATTAACATGGACATCTCTGTGGGTTTAGCCACAGGTTTCTGACAGGCTGCAGAAAGCAATGGTTAATTTTGGCTTTTTTTTTTTTCTTTCGATTTTTGTATTCAGATAAAGAAAAGCTTTTGTAAAACGGCTGAGTGTCAATATGAGTTTCTATGGCTTCAATCTCCTTTAAACAGAAAATTCTTAAGGGTCCAAAAACAAAGGAGTGGGGGGCAAATTAAAAAAACAAAAAAAGGAAAGAAAGAAAAGAAAACCAAACCAACAAAAGGAAAAAAGAAAAAGAAAAAAAATTGTTGATATTGCCACAAATCATTAGAAATCTCCTGACATGCTGAAACCAAATGGCCATAAGTTCAAACAAATCAGAGACTTGTTTCAATTTTTTGCGGTTTCCTTTTGTTCTTTCTGCCCCTTGGCCGTCCGATTGGTGATGTTGTTCAAACAGGACCGAATCCCTGCCAAGTGCAGGAGCGAACCAGCCGCCTCCTTCATCTCCTCATCATCGCTCTCGGGAGGCTTCTCTGTGCGTCTCTTTTTGAGGGGCAGTGTGTCGCTGGGGACCTTCCTGGCCTTGGCGAAGTGCTGGCGCTTCTTGTGCTGGGATGCGTATCCGCTGTCCCCCAGGGCGTCCTTGCCCTCCTTCTGGCTGGGTTTCCGGTCATCCTCCTCCGGTTCACTGTGGCTCTCATGGCTCTGCAAGCTTCCCTCACTGCCCTCCTGGCTCCCCTTCGTGGCAAACTCATAGTGGTCGTCGGCTGAGGAGGAGGAGGAGGAGATAGAGTCGCTGGTGGGAGAGGTGCTCCGAGCATTGGAGGACTTGGCACTGCTGTAGTTGTGGTCCTCCTTGGGATCGCCACTGACCACTGGGGAGCCACATGGCGGCTCACTCTCAGTCCGCATCCGGCAACTGGTGATGCTATTCCTGCAGACGGAGAGGGAACAACAAATTACATCTTCTCTGGTGAAGACATGGGGCATCTAGGCTCCTGCAAACCTTGCTAGCAATTCCAAGACAAGGTTAACAGGTGTGTGAGCTTTGCAGATGGGGCGCCAATCCTCACTCTTACCTTTCCTGGGTTTTTCCTACACACTCCCAATGGCATCTTCACCAAACCTGTGTGTCTGAGTTGTCAAAATAATACTTTTGAGGTGACAGGCAGAATCTTTCATACACCAGCCAGCCCCAGCACTGAGGAGCAAGACATCACCAACAGATGCTGGCTGGGCACCTCAGACACAAAGACATATTCTCTTCTGAAACTGCTGTATTTATCAGAAGACTAAATACAACACGTGGCAAAGAGTCTGTCTTCTGATGACAGTCATTCACTCAATCTGCCAATCACTGAGCATGTGAGAGAGGGGCGTCTCCTCAGAGAGGACCCAGGGCTGCAGTGAATAAAACAGAAGTCGAGGCTGGATCATGGAAGAGAGGGCAGTAAGTTACTGTTTCTTGAGCTCCCCACAAACAGATGCCCTACTGAGCCCATAACCATGTTTGACTCCTTATTTTACATGGATCAGAAATTAGTGCTACCAAGTGACTTACTAAAGCCACAGAGTAGGGCAGAGTTGGGACTGAAACTGAAAATATAAGCCTTCAGCTCCACCACCTGGACCATCTCCCTCCTGCAATTCCCTCTAACATGGTTCCCTGCGGGGACTTCACATCAGCTCTCCCAGCACCCCTAATGCCATGGATCGATTTTTGTGTCGTGTATCTTTATGTCTGGGAGGCCACTGACCACCTTATGTCTCCTCACTGCAGTAGGGAGAGTGACTGTGCTCACTTCATTGCCTTCCTGATGTAGCTGGCAGACAGTGAATGCTCCGGGTAGGTGAAAGCCGGAGGGATGGATGAATGCAGGAGGCCAGGGTTACTTCTAGCCAAAGGGAGAAGGACCTGGGGGTGGGTGGGAATATTCTGGCAAAAATGGCTTGATGATGCAGAATGGTGACAGTGGGCCAGGCTGGCTCGGAAGTCATTCTCTGGTTGCTTGCTGTCTTTTCCTAACTCTCCTTTCCCACCACGAGGTCCCTGCCATTTCCCACCGCCACTGTGTACATCACCTGAAGAGTTTCCTTCTCCTTCTCTCAGAAGGATGAGGGGATCCAGCATAAAGACAAAGTTAGGTCCTAGGATAGGAACCCATCATGGGCCTGCTTCAGGATGCAGCCCTGAGCCCTGGAGCCTGCCCTCCCTCCACACCCTCACCCTGTAGATTTCCTTTCGTGGCTATGTACGGGGTGCACAGACATGGCAGGCATAGATTACTGGGGAGGATAACAGGAATACAGATAAACGTGATTAATTGTATAGCTGGCTCTCAGCAGTTATCAAAGCAAATAAAAACCTATGACCCACCTGTGCCTCTTCTGATCTTTTTGTGTTGAGCATAGATACTATGAAATAAAAAGCAAACTTCTACTAAAGTAGTAAGTGGTTTCTTAGGGGAACCCAAATACATTTGGACGAGTGAACTGGGCCACGATTGGGTTTTAACAAATCAATTTCCTTATGAACCCTTATTTTAAAAAATTCATTGTGTGTGTGAATGATGTTTGTGTGGGGCACACATGTGGAGGTCAGAGGGCAACTTCATAGAGTCCTTCTCTCCCGTTCCCTTTGCATGGGTAATAGGGCTCCCTCTTGGGTTGTCAGGCCTGTTGCGCATCTCCCAGTTCCAAATCCTGATGTTTTGTAACAGGCCCAGACTTGAGGACAACGTCAGTAGCACAGGTTGGCTGAGCAAACATCAGGGGAGAGAAAACCAGGAGCTGGGACAGAGGCAGGACGAGGGCCTAACTTGCTGTCTAGTGGGTCTGGCTGAGGGGCAGTGCTCCTCGAGGCTTTCTCTCCTTCCTTTTAATGAAGACATTGAGGATGGATGGAGAAATGTCAGGAAGGAAGCCCTGAGAGGTGGACTTCACACCAGATAACTTACTACTTTAAGTAGATACCTGTTTTGGAGAACCCATGTAGATAAGGGGGCAGAAAAGAGGGGTTTCCCATAGTCCTGGAATCTGTGCTATGGACAGAAATACCCAGCTATTAACAGTATTCCACACCTGGCTTGGAACATCACCCAGCTCAGCCTTCAACGGATAAACAAAAGTGCAGAGAGCCCCGAGACCCCTCCCATGTGGAGTACTAGCTAGTCTTGCTGGTTCTCAAAACCAGATGAGTCAACTGGAACATCTCCCCGAAGTCCCAGGAAGGATCTGCACCGTGCAGGCAAAGAACCAGCACAAACACAGCCTGTCTTTCTGGCTGAAGACAGGCACACTGGTGAACCTTTAGGCTGTGAGAACTGGAATATAGCCGGATCTCATTCTTACTTAATGAAATTAACTTTCTCTGAGATTTCAGCACGGGTTTATAATCCATAAATTACACACCAAACTCTGCAGGGAGTGACAAGCTCCTTCAATTATTAATAACTTGGTGCCATGTGACTCACGATGGTGTAGGCCAGCTGCACTGAACTGGTGCAATGCCTCCTGCTGCAGGGGTTGTCATTACAGGACACCAAATGCTCAAAAGAAATCAGCCATCCTGAACATGTTGGAAGGTGCATTTCTAACTACAGTCTCCTTCTCAAAACCAAGAACCCCAAACCATTCATTCTTATTAACAAGCGATACAGTGGAAACGCCTGCAGTTCTCAGCGTCAGCTGAATTTATAAGTCATGATCTTCACAGTGATCACAGATTAGCATAAATGAAAGCCACCTGATTTTACCGGGCCCCTAGGAGTTCAAACCACAGGCCCAACGAAGCCACGTGCTCTGAATCTCAAACCTGTTGTTCATTCTCTTGTCGACTACATGGGAGATAAAGGAAGTGACACTTCAAGGTAGTTCAAGCCAAAAATGATCGACATTTGTAACTAAAAAGCTGAGGTGCAGGCTATGCTAATTACTGCTTTTCCCTACAGTGGATCATCTGTTCCTTCCTACTTAAATGGCATGGGTTACCTGGTACCCATGGGTTCTCTATGGGACCTAGTGGCATTCTTCGGAAGTCCTTCCCAAGGCATTGACTGACCCCTTGCCAAATATGAAAAGCAGACAGAATTAACATAAGAACCATGGAAGCAGGGGACCCCAGGCAGCGCAATGTTTTTGTACAAAGGTGACCACGAGAAGAGACACAGGCCAAGCTAGAGGCTTGCACTTCTGACCAGGTGGCGAGGGAGGCACGTGAAGAAGAGGGTTCTCTGATTACAATACAGAAGGTGTCAGATCCTGAGCATCTACAGATTTTAGGCATCCTGAGTTCACTAGATAATAAGGGAGGGCTGGCACACCCAAGCTGTGCATCCCTGACAGCCTAAGTGTGATCCTGGGAACCCTAGTGGAACCGGAGAACCAGAGCTGTCCTCTGGATGGGTACTACTCATGCACATGCATTATCATACACGTTCACAGCAATATAAAACAAGGCAGGTGTTAGCGGACACAAAGACACACGCGCATCCACCCTTCCCTACCCCAACATACAGATAGATGCATAGTTTGAAAATGAAGGTGAACAATGGGTCAATCAGGAAGCCAGATGTTCCCTGGAACAAATACCTGCCCCAGGACTGGGGCAAGAGTCCAGACTGATGGAGGAGGAAAGGGAAGCAGGGATGGAAAACTGATTCTGTCAGCTTCATGGATTTTATGGTTGCTCTAAGGGAGTTAAAATGGACATCGTCCCCCCAGGCTTCCAGAAGTTTGAAAAGCAAATCTTCTCTGAAAGAATGCACTTCAAATCCAACCACAGAGAATTCCAACTAATTAGTGTGCACAGAACCTAGGTTCATCATTTTAAAAACCATTAAGCACAAGGGAAATACACTACTGTAAGCTGGAGAGGGAACAGAGACACAGCTAGAGAACCCGAACTACAAAGACTGCACATGCTGAGACAAAACAGAGTGTGAGGTCAGTGTTTAAAATAAACAGAAGAGCAGCAGGAAGTAAGCCAGTCCTGTAACCCTGGTGTTCAGGAGGCTGAGGCAGAAGGGTAGTATGCTCTGGACCAGCCTGGGCTATACCACAAGACCCTCTCTTAAGGACTGAAAAATAAATTATACACCCAGTAGCCAAGTATGGTTAAGAGATGGGAATGATGGAGAAGGGGTTGAGCAGAAAAACTGGGCATTGGTGCTGAGGGGGTGGCCGGGTCCTAAGAGCCTTTTTAGCATCTATGTAAAAGTGGGGAGCTGTGGAGTCTGTATAGAATCCCTGTGCTGGGGCACTGGACATGGGGGGAATCCCTGGGGCTTCACAGAGAGGCAATCTAGCCCAACCCATGAGCTCTAGGCTCCAAAATACCTATTCAAAATACCTGCCTATAATCCAAACTCTTGGGTAGATAGAGATTAAAACTCAAGGTCATCCTTACCTATATGGAAAGCTCAAGGTCAACCTTTGTTATATGAGACTATGTCTCAGAAAACAAACCAAAAACAAACCAAAAACCAAAACCCAAACATAAGAACATTTACATAGATTGGGCTGGACTTTTAGTGGGATAAGAAAGCTCAGGAAGACTTAACACCTGAATTAATGGCTGAGAACTGATTTTTCTAGATCAGAAGAAAGGTACCCATTTACAGATTCAAAAAGCCAAGAAATGCTATCAGGATAAACAATGAAATCCACGCCTAACTATCACTATCAAATCAAAAGAGTTAAACCAAGAAACAAACAACTGAGGTCACAGGAAACCCAAAGAAATCAGCCAACTAACCAACATAACCTAACCAATTAACCCAAACCACCAAGGACAGCTAAGCAGGATGGCACTACGTCCTGAAGTCCCAGCTACTCAGAAGGATGAGGCAGGACTATTGTTGGCCATCTCAAGACTTCAAGCACTGGGCAACAAAGAGATGTAGAAGTGGTAGAAAGAATATACCATTGAGTACGGAGATACATCAGCTGACCATAGGAAATGCGGCAAACAGGAGTGTACAACATTCTCAAGATAAAAGGAAAATCACCCGTCAGCTTAGACCTTCACAGAAGGAACAGACCCAAGCTCAAGGCTTTAACTACAAACAGATCCTCATTAAAGGAACTTCTTAAAGTTGAGAAACAGGAACATGATCTCAAAAGGAAGGCCTGGTGTTTAGGAAGAAACTATTAGCAAAGATATAAGCAAACGGTGACCAAATTGCAGTTATGGTGAGCTTAAAAGACAAACAGAAGGTAATCAGAAGCCAAGAATTTGGGCAAATTAGCTCAGCATTTGGGAGAAGTAAAGTGAAAACATTCAAAAAATTCAGTATTGATCATCAGCATTTTAAGATGTTCCCGTCGAATGTGTAACTTCCAAACCCTGCATACACGGGGAATGAAGAGTGGGGAGTTCCCTCCCACCTTCTGAAGATAAACACAGTTTGTGCACATTTAGCCAGAAAGGTGGACATAGGTAGTCCACCTTTGGATTAAAAAAAAAACCAAAACCAAAAAAACCATACTGTTAATCAGGACAAAGCTAAAGGACAAAGAAAGGTCAAAAGCCTGGAAGAGCTGGGTCATGCTGCTGCAGCCATAGGAAATAAAGCCACAGGTTTTTAAGGCAAACGCCATTTTAACAGAGTATTCATAATCTACAAATGTTCTATTAGCCAGGGAGATGAAGCAGGTCTCAATATGAGTACATCCAATAAAACCGCTTCAAACACATCTCCAGCAGCCCGAGGACTGCAAGAAGAAATAAATAGCCAAACCCGCAGCATGATGGGGAGATTCTGACACATCAATCTCAGCACCAACCAGGCTTCTCAGACACACACACACACACACACACACACACACACACATACACACACAGAGAGAGAGAGAGAGAGAGAGAGAGAGAGAGAGAGACACAGACAGACAGAGAGAAGAGAGAGGTTATTATATATATGGTGTCAACATATACACAAACAAGTAAAGAATGGAAAAGACACCTTTTTTTAAAAAATAAAAGTACACTTAGAACACTTAAACTACATACTATCTATCTATATTTGACCATTATGTTTCAGACTAGGCTTCAATGTCTCAAGTTCCTAAGAAGTCTCACATCAGAGTGCATTCAAGTTCATGGTGAATGTTGAAGTGGAAACTGAAAAGTAAGAAGCTACATTTGGAAAGTCACACACACACACACACACACACACACACACACACACACACTCACTCACACACTTCTAAAATATGTACAGGTCATGGAAGAAATCAAAGTGAAAATTAGAAACTACTCAGTGCTGAACAATGTTGAGACTAAAAGCCAGCAAGATCGTGGGATTTAACGAGGCTGTGGTTTGCGGGGAAATTAAAATGTTAAGCTTTGTACAGAAAATAGTTTTTAAAAGGTATACAATCTACACAAAGAAAAACAGAAGGGAAAAAGAAGGGAAAAGAGATAGTAAAAGCCAAAGAAGGAGCTGGAGAGGTGGTTAAGAGCTTGAGCTGCTCCGGCAGAGGACCCTGGTTCCATTCCCTGCTCCCAGGCAATAGCTCACAGTGTTCGGTAACTTCAGCTCCAGGGCATCTGATGCCCTCTTCTGGTCTCTGTGTGGACCACACTTATGTGGTTGGTCCACACACATATACACACACATGCATATAAACAAAAATACTTATTCTTAAACAGGGCTAATCAAATAAAACGATACTTCAGAAGAAAAAATGTCAACATTAACAAGCAAAAAGAGAAGATACAAATGAAATTTCAAAAAAATCCATTATATAGCTATGAAAGATAGTTTAAGAGATAGTAAACACTGAGAATAACTTTATGCCAAGATACTTGTATACTTAGGTGAAATGGACAGATTCTCAGAGTTGCCAAATTAGCTCAACAGGAAATACCAAGCCCAACTTACCGTATAATCACTACACAGATTACACTAACAACTAATCATCCTGTAAGGATAATGCTAGCACCACACTGTTTTGCAAATGAGCTCCATCAACTATTCGGCAATAAAGACATTAGATTTCATATAGAAAGGGATGGGGGAAGTGATTAATGAGAATGAATGCTCAATTTAACTTATGAGGCTAACGTAATCTTGACACAGAAGCCAGATAAGGATGGAGCTAGAGAGACAGAGGCATATCCGAGTAAATCCGATATGGTAAATCTGAGTCTAAGATACCAGCATACCAACTCCAGCAAGACGTTAAAACACAAGGAGTCAACAAAGTAAGCACTGAGAAATCAAAGTGTTGTGTAGAGGGGGCAAATTTATTATGCAATTCATCATAGTAAAGAAAATATTAGAAAAGACTTCAGTAAGTTTAAGGTGATAGACTCTTTTGGGGGAAGTGAAATTCAAGGATTGTTAATGATAAAATATAGCAAAGTAGGATTGGACAGAATTTTGTCATTATTATAACATATTCTCCTACCCCACCCCCCTCAAAATCTCAGTATGTAGACCAGGCTGGCCTTGAATTCACTACCACCTTAGTGCTGGGGTTAAAGGTTTGGACCGTCATGCCCAAGTCTTCCTAAAAAATTTAGGATCAAGGGCTGGTGAGATGACCATAAATGATCCAAATTCCTTTTTAAAGATTGTGAGACAGTCACACAGTGTAGCGTTACACAGCAGTAAAAATGACTCAGTCATAACGGCTACTTGGAGCAAATGAACCTCAGTAAGCACGCTGGAAGACATATTGTATCAGCTAGCAAAACAAACAAACAAACAAACAACCCCTTCAAGGGTATGTAAAACAGAACAGTATATTGTTTATGCATATCAAACCTTTTGAATAAAAAAATAGATTATAGTTACCTAACATAAGGACAAAGCAGTTTATACTGGGTGGTGGATTCTGCATACAAATTAAAAAAAAAAAAAAAGGTAGCTCCCAGAGTAGAGAATGAAGGGGCTAGAGAGACATCTCGGTGGTTAAAAGCACTGGCTCTTCTTCCTGCAGACCTAGGTTCAATTCCCAGCACATACATGATGGCTCACCACCATTTGTAAGTCCAGTTCCAGGGAACCTGGGGTTCTCTTCTGGCAGCTGTAGGCACTGCACACATGTGGCACACAGACATCCAATCAGACAAAACATTCACAGAACATTAAGGTTGTGTGTGTGTGGGGGGGGGGTGTTGGGAGGGGGTGGAGGGAGTCTGAGTGCAGCCTGACTGAAGAAGAAAGGCAGGCAATAATCATTTCATAAAAGCTGCCTAGAGAACTCTATCTTACCGAGTGTCAAGTTCTCCAGAAGGCAGAAGCCAGAACTTTGGGTTCGTGGTCTTTTCCTACAGTTGTCATGGAACCCAGCCTAATTCTACCTGAACCTCATCTGCAAGATAAAGTTCAAGGCTCATTTAGCCCTAGAGTCCCATCTGAGGAGCAGCAAGGAAAAGAGTCCAGCCACTTCTTGGGGTCAACAACTCCAGCATTTCTGTCTTACAGTGACATCCAAGGTGACAGTGACAAATAAACACAGCTTCCACGCATGAGCTCACAGACCACAAACAGGAAAGATCCTGAACCCTCCCACATTTAGCGGCCTACTCAGAATCTGCAGGAGCTGAGGATTTTCAGATACAGGGGGAAGAAAGGAACCACCAGGACTTCCAAAGACATCTAGTCAGCGCCAAGGACCAGAGATACAAAGAGTGCCCCAGTGGGTACTGATCAGTGGGCCTGAGAGGAGATGGGCAAAGACTCTTGCTGGGACACGAGGCCCAGGAGAGACTGGAGTGTTCTTTCTGATGGCTTTCTTTGGATTCTTTCTCTACTTCACCTTTTAATATTTTCTCCTGCTTCAAACCCTATTTTCCCTCCGAGAGACTGGGTTTTTCTGTGTAGCCCTGGCTGTTCTGGAGCTTACTCTGTAGAGCAGGTTGTATTAGAACTGAGAGATCTGCCTGCCTCTGCCTCCTGAGTGCTGGGATTAAAGATGCCATTGTCCCCAACATGTATAATTTAATATTATGTTCTGAAGCCACCACTGAAGGTCACAGTTTCAGAGACAAAAGACAACAGCTGCTTGGTCTTGCAAAATACAACAACACAACACAGTATGAGAAGAGATCCCTCTGCTCCTGTCTTCAGGATCCATCAACGCCACACCCTCGGGACACCTCCAAGTGACTGGTCTGGAGCAGATCTGGCAGGAACTGGTGGTGCGACTGGCAGCAATGACTGGCTTGTTTCCTGTTGCCTTGGAAATGTATTCAAGTAAGGTTCTGGAGACCCAAATAAAATCAAGCGGCCTCACCTGGTAACTACAGGGCACTTCCTCACAGTGCTGCGGGCCGAGGGTTAGACTTGCATCATTCCTTAAAGCTGGTGACCTTACCACAAGTCTGCCCTGCAGGAAAGGTGGCAGGGGTTCAGCTAAAGTCACCTCCTGAGGACCCAGCCTCTGGTGCGTGGGAAGGGGACCTGGGAGGGTATGGGGCTCTTCACATTAACTGTAAACATCCGCACTAGATCTGCAGGGCTCACAGCTGTGCTAAACTCAATAGTGCACGGGGCCCATACAGGTCTCTGTGTGACTCTCAGAGGCACACCCAGGAATCTGTTTTCTGAGCTTCTCTGCATGGTTTATGGACACTGTTGCCCTACACGCGCTCACCCCATACCCACTCTCTCAATTCTGTGGGAAAACGGGGGAGTTAGGTCTTTTTCATCGGGGTGGCCCCGAAGGGCCAGTGAGATGTCTTAGCTGGTAAAGGCAGTTGCTGCTAAGCTTGAGAATCTCTGGGAACACAATCCCTGGAACTCACACAGTACGGAGAGGAAACGGGCTCCTGCACACCGCCCTGACTTCTATGTTCCCCTATCCCCGGACACATAACAGTTTAAAAAAGGTTGCTTGGGGATGGCTCAGTGGTTAGGAGCACTCCATGTTCTCTCAGAGGACCACAGCTCAGTTCCTAGTACCAACATGGTGGGTCACAACTGTTCTTAAATCCAGCTCTAGGAGATGACACCCTTCACACTCCAGTGGGCAACACATGAAGGCAAAATACACACACACACACACACATTAAAAATTAAAAAAAGAACTTTTTGTATTTAAAAAAGGACTCTGAAATTAGAACTAAAATGTTTCAGAGCTGTGACCTCCCTATCTGGGAGGCAGCTCATGGCACTAAGTGGGAAGAACCCCCCTCTTCTCCCAGGTCTGTGATCACGTGCTCCATTAAATGGAATCTCTCTCATATAGGTGTGTGTCACGCTAGGAATTGAGCCTCACGCACATCAGGCAGGCACTCCTCCAAAGACATGTCCAGCTCCATCCATTTGGTGGAACCCATGCCGGGATTTCCTCTGGGAAAGCAGTAGCAGAAGCAGGCATTGTGCCCAGATGAACAGTACCGAGGGGATGCACCCCGAGCACTCTACGTCCTGGCAAATTTAAAGATAAGCAGCTTTCCGATGTCTAAGGATGGGCCAATCTTGGAGGTTATTGAGTAAAAAGTCAACACGGTCGAGTCAATTACACTATTGACAGATGCTCTTACGAGGAGGTTTCGCATCATAATTATATGCAAAGGAACCCAGCAAATACAAGCTGTGTAACGATCAGCTAATAAAAGTAACACTTCATCTATGTCAATAACAGTTTCAGACTCAAGACAAACAAACACGGCCTTTGCCACTCAGTAGAGGGGGGAAAAAATCCCTGAAAGACAAATATTTTCAGTTAAGTTGGGAAGTGCTTAGAATTACACAGAAATCCTGTCATGCAAAGGAGAGGCAGACACTGGCCTGTAGTGGGTGCTAGTGACTCTCTCAGGTGAACACCTGCACACCTGCAGGACCCTCAGGCACTCACTGTCCTGTGCTCTGGTGGGTGACATTCAGGAGTCTATTCTTCACTGGACTGATTTCTCAAGCACAGGTTGAGTTTAGGTTCAAGTGGCAGGTGACCAGACTTAAATTTTATGATGAAAGGGAGTGAGCAGGAGACTTCTCTCCCAGTCACACATCTTGCTGAGTCTTGGGCATTGCAGAATCTGCAAATGTGCACACAGCTGTATGCCCACCGTGGTGCCGGTGGTCACCCTAAAAGAGAGCAGGCACCACAAGCAAATGTCCCCAGGCTTACAGAGCCTACTGCACACCCCTCCCCAGCTTCTTTGGAAATCTGAGGAGCTTGGGCTGGTACAGGACCATATTTGGACAATATCTGCTATTTCGTGTATGTGTGTGTGTGTATGTATGTGGGGGGGGGGAGGGAGAGGGAGAGGGAGAGGGAGAGGGAGAGGGAGAGGGAGAGGGAGAGGGAGAGAGATGATAACAAGTCAGCTTCCTGCTCCCATGGCCATGTGTCCCCACACGATGACTACTATGACAAATCCTTCCTTCTCTAAGTCACTTTAGGCCATGGTATGTTATGAGAACAGAAAAGGAAGTACTGCAAAGTAAGCCATGACTCAGGTGTGGGAAGGGAAAAAAAAAAAAAGGAAAAAGGGATGAAGCTGAGGGGAGGAAGGTCTTTAGCAAGCAAGCAGGCTCAGTCTGCCCTGATTGGTCAGCTGAGAAAGACCTAGTCCCACCCTCAGCATCAAGCCCCTGAGAAGAGAAAATACACACAGGGGTATACTCCAAAGGGGGCCACATCTGAAGCTCATGTTGGTGGGCGCTTTTAGGAAAGTGTTCTGAAGGAATCTGAACACTGAGGGAAATCTACAGAAGACTCCACAGAGTAAGACATGCAGGTCGTGGATGTATTTGCCTGTGATGGTCAGTATTAGCTGTCAACTAGGCAGAATCCACAATTCCTGGGGGACAGGCCCTTTGGCATGCCAATGGGGAATATCTTGAAGGGTAGAGGGGAGGGGTTGGTGCACAATGGGCAGTGCTGTTCTTTGGGCAGAGGGTGTTGAGCTGAACAACAGCAGGTGTTCCCCCCTCCCTGCATCCTGACTGTGATGTGACAGTTGCTTCAGGCTCCTCTTGCTCTGATTCCCCGTCAGGATGGATCATGCCCATTAACTACCAGCCTTTCCCCCTTACATTGCTTTGGTCAGAATATTTTATTACAACAATACAAAAAAGAAACTAAGATGCCATTGAACACACTTAGCTCAAGGAGAAAGGCGGGGTGGGGTTGTCGGGAGGATGTGGAGGGAGTCGTGGAGAGAGCTTCTGGTAGCCCAGGAGTCATGGTTTAAGAAACTGATTAAGGTAGTGAGTGATTGATAGGTGGGCAAGAAGAGAACCAGGAGACTGTCACGCTGCATGTAAGGGTTTGAAGCCAGAGGTGGACTCGACCTCGGGGTTGCTGATGGAGATGAGGAGGAAGATGGAGGAAAGAAATCACCCAAAGAAGAGCTCATTCGGTGTCCCCTGCCCTGACTCTCAGTGACTGGGAAATGACACCCCTGCTGTTCACAGACCCCCTTACCAAATCATATTTCACAAGCAATTTTGCATGTTTTACAACACCCCTCCATACAGACATGAAGTCTCACAGATGAGGGAACTGAGGCGGGTCCGGAGAGATGAGACACCATCCCAGGGTCACAGGATGGGGAGCAACAGAGGGATCCAATGCCCAGCCATCAACTGCTTACCCTTGACTTCTCACCAATTTTGCCCTGTTACTTAAGAAAAAAACCCCTTAGACATACCTCGTCTGCTCACAGGAAAGGACAATGATGAGGGTGTTTGGATGGGTGTACAAACATCGGAGAACAAAGTATTTGAGGACCCCAGGGGACAGAGAGATCTTCCCATTACCCAGGCAGACTGCCCAGCAGGTTCTTTTCTTACCTTATGGCTGCCGTCATCCCAATGGGGGTGATTGGCAATGGTCGGACGCCAGGAAACAGCCCTCGGCTCAGAACCCTTGCTCCATTTTGTATCACTCCTGGAGAAACTAGAAAAGTTAAAAAAAAAAAAAAAAAAAAAAACAAAAAGACACGTCAGGGTGAATTCAACTGTAAAGAATTTAGCAATTTTGAAAGAGAGAAGGGAGGGGGCAGAGCAGGTATGTGTGCAAGTGTGTACGCACATGTGCTCCTGTGTGCACACGCACAGACACACAGAGGCAGAGGGGAACAGAGAACAAGACAGGAAGAAAGACAATGTATAAGCAGAGTCAGCGATAGCTTACAAATGATTGATACTTCTATTTTAAAAAGAATCAATCAAACTTGAGTTAAAAAAAAAAAAAAGAAAGAAAGAAAAACAAACAGACATCCAGGCTGGGGACAGAAGGCACAGTGGTTAACGGTGCTTGCTCTATGAGCACAGGGACCACAGTATGGATTCTTAGCAGTTGGGTAAAGCGGGGCTGAGAGCTCACAGGCGACAAGCCCAGCCCAGCGAACTTCTGATTCAGCAGGAGACTTCTCAAGGCAGCACGGTGGACAGTGACAGAGGAAGACCCTATGGCCTGCTCTGGCATCCAGAGGAGGGTGCACAAGCACACCTGCTCGAATAGTCACTTGCTCAAAACACGCGGCACACACTCATGTGCACAATGTACACGCCATGCATGAACGCGTACTTGCTCACCCACCCAAAACAGAACAAAATGAGATTTCCTACATCTGTTAGTAAAATTGCTTATCTTTGGTCTTTCCCCAAGAACATTTAATGTCACCAAGACTACAATGGGCCTGCAGATGACCCAACGATTACACTTCTCATGCCTGATCTGGTTAAAGGTTAGGAATATCTATTTATTTGTCCTTCATCTAAAATAGGAAAAAACAAAAACAAAAAAAAAAACAAAAAAAACAACAAAAAAAAAACAGCTTAAAAAAAAAAATCACAGTCAAATCCTTATCTGAAAGGCTCTGCCTCTCCACATTCCAAGCTCACACAGGGATCTGCCTTTTCCCAGGGCTGCCTGGAGGGATGGGCTGACCACCACAAGCCCTGGCTTCTGTACAATCAGGGCCTGGCGCCCCCCCTCCCCCCCCTCCCCCAGCAACCATAAGATCTTGTGCGGAATTTACATTATGGGGAGTCCTGTGCGTCTGACCTTTATTTACCTTTAAACAGTAGCTTCAACTAGCGTAAGTTAAAGTCTCTAGCTCCTGCTGCATCTATGGATACCAGCCACGTGTCTATGGGACCAGGTGAGCTTTGCAAATGAGGGCCCCTACCTTCCTTCTTGTGTGATACTGTGGAAATCCCCAAATGTTTATCCTGCTTTCTAAAGAATATTCTAGACCTCTTCTGCTCCCTATAATCCTGGCATATACTGAAGAGGGGTGGATAAACAGTGCCCTTTCAAAGAAACAACAATGAAATGCTAGAAAATTATACATTTAAAAATGAAAACCAGTGTAGATGTCAAAATTTAAAACCCATGTTATTTGCAAACAATACCTTTTTATGAAACAAATTGTTAACACATGCATGTTTCATCATTTTTAGGTTTCTAAGAGTTTTCAGGACTGAGAATGTTGCTCAGTTGGCAGAATGCTTGCCTACCAGACAAAGCCCTGGCTTGATCGCCAGCACCCTATAAACCAGCCATGGTGTAACCACGCTGGGGTTGTAACCCCCGCACACAGGAGGTACAGGCAGGGAGGAAGTTCAATACAGTTATCCTCAGTTACATGGTGATTTAGGAGGGGTTTTGAAAGGGCTTTATGTAGGGTAAACATCCACTCTTGAATATGAAATAATCCTTACAAATTCTGTTATTAAGTGTGTGTGCACGGTGTCGGTGTACATACCAGGACATGTACACAGAGAACATCTGTATAGATGTCAGTTCTCACCTTCCACTTTTATGTGGGTTCTGGGGATCAAACTCAGGTTGCCAGGCTGACACAGAAAACACCCTTACCGGCTGAGCCACCCAGCCTGCCTGAATAGAGAATTCTTGGCTTTGTGTAGTTCTTGCTAAGGAATTTTTGACATTTCTCTTCTAGGTTTATACAAGGTCGTTGTTAGGCCTTACAAAAGAAGGCTGAAGGCTCAGACTGCCGTTCTTGCCGAAGTCAGTACTACAGCACAGGGTTCAGAAACATCGCTAGTCTCTTACTGTGCTATCATGTATGTGAGGCAGTCAGAGCAGAGACTTCGCTGATTCCAAACTGGCAGCCTAACTTCAGAGGACAGGCGAGGTTATCGGAGGCAGGAGAATAAGGAGCACAGGTACTGCTGCAGTATTCAGCTACTCCATGAGGCTGCAGTGTCTGAAAGCTTTATTAACTGATTTATATATATTATTGGATATCAAGACTTCGTATAAAATTGCATGAATTATGGCAGTAAGAGACTTGGCCGAGTATCGCCATTTACACCACTGGGACAAAATGGAATCTAGAAAGCAGACTCACACTTAGTATGGTCAGCTGAGCTTTGACAAAGGTAGGTATCAAGGCAACAGAGTGGCGAAAAGGAAAATATCACAGCACGGACACCCCTTTGGGATAAAACCGAACCTTGACCCTTACCTGATACCGAATGTGAAGATTAATCGTAAACAGACTTATAGTTCACAAAGGGAAGACACAGGGGCAGGAGAAATCCGATCTGCAGCTAGCTGCTGCAGTCGACAGAGTACGTGTGGGCTTTTGTCAGTTGTCTGGAAACTGCGGGAGAGGGGTTCAATGACTTTTGATGGCACTCCCTAAGTCATATGGCTATTCAATGAGCTTAATCCTGACACTGTCCATGTCTCAAGGAGGAGCTCACGGAGAACAGTAAATGGCTCCGACACAATGGGCCATGTCACAAAAGAACTTAAATACTGAAAATGTCTACCATGATGCCAACCATTGCCAGTAATTAGTATCTTCCTGTGAATCAGGGTAACTATAGTGAAATCAGAGAGAAAGAATGTGTGTGTGTGTGTGTGTGTGTGTGTGTGTGTGTGTAGAAATACTAGGGTTTGGTGTGGGGGCCAAATAATGGAGATGCCTGATGCCAACTATAGGTATCTGGAGGACTTGCTATAGGAAGTGCTGTCTACTCTGGACCTCAAAGGCAGAAAAGCAGCATATATACTCAGAAATGAAAAAAAGTAAACGCACGGTGTGCGTACGGAAATGAAGATGGTCTTTGCTCCAGCAAATCATCCCACTGTGGTAGTTTGAATAAGTAATGCCCCCCAGAGGCTCAAGCATTTGAACACTTGGCCCCAGATGGTGACACTGTTTGTAGAGAAGATGTGGCCTTGCTGGAGGACGTTATGTCCCTGGAGGCAGGCTCAGAGTGTACAGGCTTGCTCTGCTTTCCAGTCTGCCCTCTGCTTTGTGCTTGTGATAGAAGATATGAGTTCTCAGCTTCCAGCCACCATGCCGCTGCAGTGCCTCTGTCCCATCACAATGGCCTCATCTCTCTGGGGCCGTCTCTTCCTTAAGTTGCTTTGGTCATGGTGTTTTATCACAGCACCAACAGAGAAGCAACTAATTAATACAGGCACACTGGGACTTTACCTAGTACAGCAATCTGGAGCAGGAAAGTGGCCTGCAAGGAGGTGGCTGGGAATGCCAGGCCTGGGCCCCATCTCTGCCAGTTAATTACTTTGTCTCCGAAGCAAGCTATGTCAACTCAAGTAAGCCAGGGATGCCCCACCCCCTGCAACCGCTGCCTCCACCAAAGTGATCTTTAAGGGGGAGGTTTACTGAGGTTAGAGACTCAGTCATATTTAGAAGATGTACGAGAGTTATTATAATCCTCAGACCCACTGTGATAGCCTCCCACAGAAGAATCCTGAGGCACTATTCTTTCCCCCACTTCAGGTCAGCTGAAAACCCATAAAAGGGAACAAGACAAAAGCCAGACTGAGCTAGAAGACCTTAGCTGGGTTCCTGGTGATGGAGTAGCTAAGACAGCAAGGACGGCTCCTGTGACATTTCGGTTCCCGGGTGCATAATACCAGCATCATCCCTGGAAGGGAAGTGGGCCAATGGCAGTCACAGAGCACAGTTAGCACTCGTGTGGTCACGAGTCACCTGCCAATGAGGAGGACCTGAGTCAGAGGTCCACGTCCCATGTGCACAGTCCTCTGTCCAAATGCCCAGAGACGTCCTTCACACACTAGGACACTTCAGCAGGAAGAAAAAACAGGAAGAAACCGGCTCCAGCAAACACCTATCAGAGGCTAGGCGTTGGAGATGCTCCCTACCCACTGTGCAGTGTCTAAGGGCTGTGTACAGAGTGGTGTCAGATAACACTGGGTATCCCAACCCTAGTCCCGTGGCACGAACACACCTTTTAGGGTTGTTCTGAGGATTGTATAAGGTAAGCTATGAAAACTGCTTAGCCTAGGGGCTGGTGATGTATGCTTATTAATATCATCTCTGTTCTCATTATCCTTCAACCAGCCCACATCACCTCTCCAGAAACCTCCAGTGAATTATCTGTAAGGCACAAGGTGTAATGGGGGGGGGGGGGGGATTCAATTCTTTCCAGTCTTCTATGCTTTGGTAGCCAGCCCTGACCCTACATGCACATCTTCCCAACTGCTGCACTGTATTCACTTCAAAGCAACTCGGCAGTGGTACAGGTGTGTGCCTGAGCCTTTGAGACTGCTTGGGAATCTAAGGTGATTCACTCTCTGAACCTGGAACTCCTTCTCAAGTGAGCTGCTGAATCCGGCCTACAACTCCTGCCATTTCTCGGTCTTCCTCTCTGGCAGCACACTCTAGACTGAGATGGTGACCACAGACGTGCCTGCTCACTGGCTGCTGTGACACGTACGTGTGCCTCCATCTCCTCCCCTTTATGTTCCCACCCTCAAGTGTCAGGAATGTGGTCTCTGGAAACTGGCACAGACAATTTACAATGGCTCTGTGGAAAAAGGCATTGAGAGCCATCTCCCTCCCCATTACACACGAGGCAGGAATATGAGCCCATTCGTCTGCCCTTGGTCTAAAATTAGCTCCTTTCTTTCCCTGCTGTACTGGCTGGTTTTGTGTGTCAACTCGACACAAGCTAGAGTCATCAGAGAGGAAGGAGCCTCAGTTGAGGAAATGCCTCCATGAGATCTAGCTGTAAGGCACTGTCTTAATTAATGATCAATGGGGGAGGCCCAAGCCCATGGTGGGTGGTGGCATCTCTGGGCTGTTGGTCCTAGGTTCTATAAGAAAGCAGGCTGAGCAAGCCATGTGAAGCAAGTCAGTGAGCAGCTCCCCTCTACGGCCTCTGCATTAGCACCTGCCTCCAGGTTCTAGCCCTGCTTGAGTTCTACCTGACTTCCTCCAATGAGGGACTATGATCTGGAAGTGTAACCCTTTCCTCCCAACTTGCTTTTTGTTCATGGTATTTCGTTGCAGCAATGGACCCTAAGACCCCTTTCCTCACTATCCACCTCCTGAAAAAAAAATCAATACACTCAAAGATCAACACAACCCATCACCTCATGTTCTGAGATGGCATTAGGAGGCAGTTCAGTTAAATACTTAAGAAAACACAAGTTTGAAGCCAACTTCTATCTCTGTGTTCCCACTAGAAGAAGTCTAAGCATCCAGCACCACCCTTTCTGGTCGATGGGCTACACATCTTTTCTCCCACTGACCCAGGAGAAGAGAATGGTTGCTGAAGCCAGTGCACAGCATCAGCACCAGACTCCCCAGTACTTACTGGCTGGCTATGTTTTCTTAAGTCACAGAATGTCTCCAAGCCCCCTTGAAACCAGCTAAACTGTGACACTCACACCTCGTGGGAACAGTCAAGCATCATGGCTCAGTGCAGATGCCATGGCCTTAAGTGACAGCAACCTTAGGCGCCCTTTGTGTGTCTGTGTGTATGAAGTGAGCATGCACACAGGAACATGTTCCTGTGATGGCCCAAGAGGATGTCTGTCAAAATCCTCAACTATGTCAGCTAGTCTGTTACAGCCACTGAGCTAGGATTTAATTGTCCCCTCCTCTCTAGCATCAGAATTACAGGCATGTACTCCCCAACCCCAAACCCCACTTCAGGGACTTGGGTCCTTACCCTTTTATAGCAAGTACTACTGACTGAGCCACTTTCCAGGGTCTAAAGCTCATTTCTGTTCTGAAAGGACCAAGGCATAAAACAAACTTTCCGGCACACTGTGCTGGCTCTCAGCACTTCATCTGCCTCGCTCTTGATAGGCATCCCCCTTAGTCTTTGCAAGGTCTAAAATTAACCTCAGTGGGGAGCTTGCAGCTCTGCCGTTGGAGGGCAGCCCTGGCTAACACTATCAGAGGCCATAAGCCGAGCAGCAGGCCATTCCTGTCATCATTCCTCCCCCCAAGGCACCCCTTCCACCTGCTTGCTTGGAAGCAGGCTGGGGAAGGGCTGTGATGGCAGGCGGGGCACAGCCCGTTTCCTGTGGTCTTTCTTCAAGTGGAGCCCTACATAGATGACACGCACCCCAGATCCAGGCAGCACTCCCCATCCCTCCTGATCCATTCTGCTGTTTTGTTTAGCATCAGAGTTCCATCTCTGGGAAAATTCCAACCAAGGATTATATAAGCCTTTGGAGATGGCTAATGGTGACCTAGTTTCTCCACAGGGGTTAAAGATGACTCACAGGGAGTGTCAGGGGAGCTACTAGGCAGGTGATTCAGGAGGTACCAGCAGCTGAGATCAGTCTACGCTGCCACTCTTTAGGGAGAGACTGGAGTAGGTGGATAGATTTTGATTTCAGAAGGTAAGATGAGCAGACAGCCATGCTGTTGGCTGACTGTTCTGGAAGTGGCATTTTGCACACGATGACCCTTCTTGCAGAAGGGGGTCCCATACACTGAGTGACACCAAGGGCACAAACTGTTAGAAGTCAAGGCTTTTATTAGCTGTACCTCACTGCAAATTGCAGTAGACAATTGAAACAAGAGGGGGTGGCCCTGAGGACTCCAGCCCGACCACTGCAGGGGGCATATGGTCCTGGGTTCTCACTAGTATCTCTGGCAAATGCTTTTCTGCAACTCACTTAGCTTCAGAGCCAGTGTGCAGGCCCTGGGCTAGCTTTGCAGATGCCAAACAAGGAAGAGGAAAGGGAGAGATCCAGGGGCTGCCACTTGGTGACCTGAAGTACAGCAGTTACAAAGCACAATGATAAAGGGGTGGGGGAGCCCTTTCGAGCAACCAAGCCAGCCTGTAATTGCCAGAACGAAACAGCGCCAGGAGATGAGGTGGGTAGCTTGCCACTCAGAGGGGCAGCCCAGGGGTGAAGCAGGAAGCTATAAATAGCAAGGCACGAGGAGGCGGCTCTATAAACAGAGCCTGCCACAGCACCCAGCCCCAGGGAAGAGAGCAGCAGGAAACATATGGCACTCTGAGAAGCCACACTGCCCAGCTCTTGACCATGGGAGAAGGTCTATGTGAACCCACACAGGGAGGGACACACAACCACAAACACCATGATGCAAGCTGCCCATTTTCCATCATGGAGGCTGGTTGTTGCCTTTAGACATTTACTGAGGATTCATACCTAGGCCTGGGGACAACACTAGCAGCATAGGTGACGGCAGCTTCATCATTCCAGCTCTGTGCAGCTTCTCCCTTGAGGGATCAAGGCACTGTCTCCCATCTCAAGCCAAGAGACCAGAAATGTTGCCAGGCAGTAGTGGTGTGCTTCTTAAATTTCAGCACTTGGGAGGCAGAGGCAGGCTGACCTCTGAGTTTGAGGCCAGCCTGGTCTACAGAGCAAGTTCCAGAACAGCCAGGAACACACAGGGAAACCCTGTCTTGCACACCTCCCCTTCCCCCGCAATGTAATGGAAAATAGAGCTATGGTTGGAACA
Organism: Arvicanthis niloticus; assembly: GCF_011762505.2. NCBI lineage: Eukaryota > Metazoa > Chordata > Mammalia > Rodentia > Muridae > Arvicanthis > Arvicanthis niloticus. Next base: position 18,975,994 of record NC_133430.1, on the reverse strand, counting down.
GGCTGGAAAGAGCTGTGGATATACTTCCCTCTGGTTGTGTCCACTAGAAGATAGTGGATTTGACATGATTCCTAAATATGAAGTCGCTACAGTCTTTAGGGGCTCTGCAGCCTGCCATTGACCATGCTCACACTCGACCTCCAGTCTCAGATGGGAAGGCAAATATGAAGCCAGTGTCTCCACGCTCTTCTTGTTCACAGTCTACATTGCTGTGCCTGCCTGTGAGTGTGTCCTTTGATGACCTTTATAGGCATCCTAGTGGCGCCTGCCAGGACCTTAGAGAGCCTTCTTGGCTTCGGGCCCTCATGAAGGCTGTAGCTACACTTTCACAGAATGTTAAAAGCTTTCTTTTTAAAAAGCCCACTAACAATGATCCTACAGAGCTGTAGACTGCAGCTCCGCCCCAAGTCCTGCTTTCAATCCCAGCACAGGGATGCACATATGGTATGTATGGTAGGGCATGCCAGAGAAATGAGGGCAGGAAGATAAGAAGTTCAAGGTCATCCCTGGCTACATGGCAAGTTTGGTGGCCAGCCTGGATCACATGGAACCCCACCTTTAAAAGAATGAAAACAGAATCCATACCTTTAGCACATGAGCACTTTTAAGACTCAGTGCAGCACTTTGACATAAATAAGACTATAGAAGCTGCAGAAGGAGAACTACAGTTGGAGAGTTACAGGGGTGGAGAGGAAAGGCTCACTTGGCCAAGAAAATATTTAAAAAAAACAATACTGTTAGCGAATCAGGAGAACCCAACCTGTGGTCAAGAAGCCAGGACTAAGAGACTTTCAGGAGACACACTGAAGATCTCTGAGTGCTCACTCCACATCCCTTGATGTTCCCGGACTCCCCAGTCCCTTCTCAGCATAGGGACCAGTCTATCAGAAGTACATACACACAGCACACAGTGGCAGCTAGCTGAGGAAGGGGTTTGAATTTACACGGCTCTGGTGAGATCGGGGTGCTTCCACTAAGACGAGTTATGCCACCTGATCATCGGGACCTTTCCAGCCTGTGACCTGATTACTATTGGAATCTATAACTTTTCCTGAAATGTCATCTAAGAATGGATGAAAATAAAATACAGAATTAAATACAGATTTCTCTGACACTTAAGAGCCACATTCCAGGCTAGTGAGGTGAACTGCTATCAGCTTAGCAGCAGAGTAGGCTGGAGGTGTGCACAGCCTCACATTCCAGAGGCCAGGAAACGGAGGCTGACAATGGGGAACGAGCATTCTGCAGTCAGGCAGGTAAGGGTGGCCTCAGGCACAGGGCCAGGCTGTCTGAAAATGTTTGCTTAGCAGTATCTCTCGGATCTTTAAAAATAGGTACAAAGAAAAAAAGACGGGTGTTAAATTTCCCAATGCTCTCAGAAAGGCTATGACGGGGATCTGGAATTCTTATCACTCCAGCACGAATCTACTGCGGATCTCGGGGTGGGTGCTTTCTTGTGGGAAATGCTACTGTCTCCAAAGTGGGGGAATTCTCATTTGCTTAGAAGGCAATGATATCTTCAGAAAGCCAGAGCTCCGAGCCAACTGGAAACCTAGTCACAGGCACAAGACAGGTGGGGAGCAGTCCCTAGTAGTGTCAAAGGAGGAACCGCCATGCCGAGTCACTTTCTGCGCAGGTGTGGTAGAGCAGCACCCTGACAGAAGACAAGCAGATTCTGGTGTACCACCTCTCGGCTCAGTGTGATTCTGGCCAGGTGTGAGACCTGGACAGACACACTGGTCTCAAGTTGTGAGGATGGGGAGACATCTTGATTTCAGGTCAGCTATAAAGATGAGAAAAGGAAAGGGAAGACACCAGGTAGTGGGCGAGAGTCAGGCCCAAGCAAGGCAAAGACCTTAAGTTGACATTGCTAGTGAGCCCTACTAAGCTACATCAGCCCTGCCCTTCTCTCTGTGGCCGCCTAGTAGGCAGGTAGAGTGATGCAATGTAGTACTGTGGTTTCATTTTAAGGCCAAGCCACTCGTGGGTGGGCCAAACTTTCCAGAATGCACCCTATTATTATTGAAGACCTGGACAGGAAAAAAAAAATGTTTACAACTGGGTGCTTAGTTCCATCGTGGATAGGCTGGCCCAGGCAATCTCTCCTACAGAGGCATAGGAATGATTCCTGCAGGAGAAACATCTCCAGCAGAAGTTGTTCTCGGATCCATTTTCATCTCCTTAGTCCTGACAGTATGTGAGAACTCGCTCATCCTTGAAGCATACCTCTGCACTGGCTCACACATATGCATGGCTGTATGTGTACATGCATGCGCATGTTAAGTTAACCACACACTTAGTTTTGAAGGGTCTGCCCCAAGTGCAGAGCTATGTCAGCATCAGTGCTTCCTACGGCCTGGGATGTCAATGAGAAGGTTAAGTTCACAAACTATGGTGCTGTATGCTATAGAAATATCTACTCACAACCTGCTTGTATCTCAGGGGGAGAATTCAAAAGCATCATGGCACTGGCAGCATCAATGTCAGGATCTGGAAAAATCAACCAATAAATAACATTATTTACAACGGGGCTGGTGTGTGCGTGGTTTTTTTTTTCCCCCTGCAAGTTACAGCTTATGAACGTGACAGAGAAAAAAAACCATCCAGAGGTGGGACTGCAGAAGTGACTCTCACACCATTCGGACTTGAGAGGAAAAAAAAGTTATTCTAGAATGAGATTCAAGGAACATGCTACTATTTTCTTCTGCTTTTTGAAGATCTGTGATCATGTCGTCTTCTTGCTTTGTTCATGTTGGGATCTGTGTTGTGGGTGCCCGATAAGCTGATGGTCTGGGCACCCTCGGTTTTTACCCTGGGGTGGAGAAGTAGGTGAACCAGTAGCAATAGGAAGGTCAGCCTGGGAATCTCTGATGCTGGGGGAGGAACTCACAGCCTCACAGCAAAGAGAAAGCTGAAAACACCTGCATCCAGACAGATACAAACAAGACATTTGGTCATTTCCATTCGTCAGCAGAATGGAAATGGTATTTTACGAGGGTATGTGTGCACACAGCGGTGTTGGAGGCGATGAAGGCATTTTAAAAACAGCACATAAAGTAGAAAGAAAGGAACTGAGGAAGTTCTGCTGTTGAAGGCACAGTGCTTACACCCTCATTTATTATTGCTTTTAATCTGCTCCCTCCCGAACGCACACCACTTTATTGCTATCCTTCTTAATAGGTTTCTGAATCCTTACCAATCCACCGGTTGACAGATGGCAGGTTATACAGAGACAGAGGAAAATATTATCCCTTTATAACTAAATTCATTTCCCTCTGAGAAACAGCAGCGCTGCTGCTATGGAAATGAAAGTCACCATGGCAACGGTAAACAACCCCCAAGAATGGTCACTGAATAGGCTGAAAAGAACATCTGCCCCAGCCCAGCGTCCCAGCTGCCCTGGGGCGAAATTCGCTAATAGTGCAGTGAGGCCTTGTGACAGAAGCTGCCGCCTGTCCCCTGTCCAAATAAATGAAGTGTGCAATTGAAGCCGACATCAAAATGCCTGCCCTTGCAGATTACTGCCTCCGTGTCCGCTAAACCCAGTAACTAATGACTGGGGAGAGGGGGCCTCGTACTTGTCAGTTTTTGTACAAATTACATACCAAAAAATTCAATTTACTACTAATGGCTCCGTGGCACTTTATTTTGGGTATTATGCGAGAAAATTACTTTTTTACTGTTTAAAAAAAAGTATATTTTTCATACTTTATATGTGCAGTTTAATTCCAAGGGAGTAATGCAATGCATGATAAAGCCCACAAGCGATTAATAATATGGATGATGCTGGTTTCAGAAGACAATGCCTCAGGAAAAAAAAAAAATGAAAAGGTAAAGAAACTTCACTCTGCCCTTTTCTATTTTGCCTGCAGGAGGCCTGTTACCCACATGCCAAAATGGAGCAAGAGTTTATTTTAATAAGTGCATTGTATGAGAAACAGGTAAATTAGCTTCTTTGGCAATTCCTGGGGTGACACTGCTCAAACAGTCAACTGCTCCCCACTGATACATGTTCAATGATTCACAGAAAAGCTTCAAGTTCCACTCTGCTCTCGGGTCCCCTGCTGCCCAGCAGAGAAGTCCTTGGTCCCCAAGGATGGCAAGGGACAAACTCTGAGGTGGCCCCTTTTGGCTTTCAGGGAGGAGCCCAAATATGTGCCTCCTCTTCTCACTGCCTTCTTTTAAGTTTCAAGTGCAACAGGTGGCCTGGATTGCCCTGGCTATGTGGTCTCTATCTTCCCCGAGGTGCGGACCCTGGCTAACAGGAAACTCAGACATGATCTTAGGAGATAAAAAGAAAGTTCCACATGCCTTCTCAGGAGGACGTCTGAGGGTCACAGACAAGCACAGCCTTAGTGAAAGGAAGGAAGAGAGCCTGAGAAGCCAACAGTGGCATCAGTCAGCTCTTACAGGAATCTAGGAGAGCATAAACCCCAGGGTCTACCCAGCATCTCCCCATGATGCTCCACCCACCCAGACCAAGTCGAACAAACATGTCTAAGTAGGAAAATAGAGGATGCTGACTCCCCTCTCCTACTTTCCTTTTACCACCTCTGATGCCTCCATGGATGAAGATACTGATGCTCTCAGAGAACCTATGTCCCACCTCCTCTCTCTTTAGGAATTCTGGGGGAATGTAACAGGCAGACTTCTCATGATCTAACATATATGTGTGTGCACGAGTTGGTATTACCTGCAGTTTAGGCATGCAATGAGGGTCCTGGAATGAATTTCCTGCTGAAAAGAGGGGACCACCATATCTGCAAAATAGCTGGCTGTAGCCTAATTTCTCTTTATAATAATATATCTTGGCAACCTTTTGCTAACATTATTAAAAGTTTTTGCAATGGCTTTTCTTTCTTTCTTTCTTTCTTTCTTTCTTTCTTTCTTTCTTTCTTTCTTTTTTTTTTTTGGTGGAAACCTCCTCACTGTACTAGCAATCTCTTTTCCTTAGATGATGGCTTTCCAGGAAGGGGAGATGAGGCATCTAAGATGATAATGGAATTGCCTGGAACTGAAGCTATGCCCCACAGATCCTGGACATGTTTACATGCTGTTTACATGTTACAGCATGTTTATATGCTGCTTCTGCATACTGCTTCCCATCACCCTTACCCAGTATGGCTTCTAAAGGCATTCCTGTGCCTTTTACAATGGCCAGTCATGCCACACACTCCTCTGTCCACCTCAGCATCTCTGGGGATCACCTCACTGCTCCCCTTGGGTGACAGGCTGTCTTACTGAGTGCACTAAGGGCCTTCATAGGTATCCCCTCTTGTTTGCATTCAATAAAATCAACCACCTGAAGCTGAGATACTTTTTGATATACCCATTTGGGGTGGGCTGGAAACACTTTAGAGGACTGGAGAGCTGTTTTGGAGTCTGGAGATACATCTCTAAAGGTGCTCCAGAGGAACACTGATTCCACAGGCAGGGGTGAAGTGGGTGGGCTGTGGAGGTTTCCTTGGTTGCTGAAGGTGAGGGGCTTCCCACCATGGTTCAGTGAGGTTTATCAGTCTAAGAAAAGATGATGGTGTTTTGTCTGGGACTCACACAGACCTCAGTGAAAGGAGTTAACACTCCTGTTGTAATCTGGGAAGGCACAGCGAGGCAGAGGTTCAGAAGAATAAAACAGCAAGACAGTTTATTTGGGGATAACGGATCCTCCCTGATAGTCCCTGGCTCTGCATCCTGGTACAGGAAGCCAAGCTATTTACTACAGGTGCTTGGTAGAAGTATGACCATCATCCACGCAGAGCCAATTTCTAATCCTGTATTAAAAGAGTCCTTGACCATGCTTTGGCAACAGCATGACTTCTCTGAACATTCCCAGTGGTCCATGCCAAGTTCGATCTTTGATGGTCATTTTCATCATGAAGCAGCTTCTTCTGGGAGTGGTGGAGGCTTTCCTCTGTGGGCAGGATGGGAAAAGCACTAGACAGACCAGGCAGGGGGATTGCTAGGTTCAAGTCCTGGATCCACTGCTAGTTAACATGGGACTTTCATGTCGCTGGGCCCGACCTCATTCATTTTAAAATGGTGTGGGTGACTGCAGACATGGGAGGAGCCAGAGTCTATGCCAGTTTCCACAGCCTTCTAGCTTTCTATAATGTCGCCTGACATCTTTTTTCCTTTCTGACTCATGGCTGACAGAACTATGGACTCCCAGTGACACCTTCCAGATGGGACATCCGCTCCAAAGTGTCTGGAGGTAGAGGACAGTCTTACAAAAGCCAGGAGAATATACCACTCCCTGCAAAGCCTTGTCCTGTTGGGTAGGTGTTTGGTGGCTTCTTGGTGTGACTCCTGTTGGGTACCAAACAGAAATGTCTAGAACCGCCATGTGTTTAAGCAACCTCAGAATATAAAGGCCAACAGAAGGCTTGGTCCTCACTTTCAAAAAAGGACAGCTCAGACCTGGCTGGCAGGTCTACCAAACATTTTTCTCAAATGGAAACCTGGAGAATTCTGGAAATCATCTGATCTTCCAGGCAGTGAATGTGTTCCTCTCCCCCACTCCTCCTTACACTTCAAGCGATTTACATGGGTGATATAATATCACATGATTGATAAAAAGACAATATATGTGGGGAAAATGTCGCATACTGGATATAATAGTGCAGGTACGAACAATCGGATGTATGCACGGGCATCCTCCCCTATGCCTATCTACAAAGCAAGTGGGCCATTAAGACTCTTCCTTGCCTACCTCACTTGCTGCTTAAGATGGTACTTGGGACATATCAGTATGGAGAGTAGCACACACGGGATAACCGAATGGATGATTTTATCTTAGCCACTGCTCGGGTGAACAGACCTCAGCCCTCAGCTAGGGACGGTACCTGCGTGCGTGCGGGCTCAGGATGGACAGTGGAATTCACTAGGGACTCTGGTTTGTAAAAACCAGGTGGCACTGAATTGCTTATGTAGAGGGAAGATAAGACTCCTTGCAGGGGCTGTGAGTGTGACTGCAGAAAACCCAGAGCAAAGGCAAGCCAAAAAAAAAAAAAAAAAAAAGCTAAAAAGGAGGACATGACCCCTCTAGACATGGGGTGAGGAGCAAGTTTGTGTGGATATAAAAGGGAGAAAACAGGCAGAGGCAGCTGGGAGAGTCCACAATGAGTGTGACCAGCAAACGGAGCAGGGCCACGTGAGGAGAGGAAGAGAGAGAAGCCTAGAGTGACTGCCAAGAGTCCCAGAGGCCAAAGAGGAAAAAGGACCAGTGTAGCCCAAATGGCTGGGTTATATATGGAAGAAAAGCAGGCCCTGGGTTGGAAAGCTCAGGGTAGGGGGCAGGGTGTGCCATCCAGGAGGACCCTTTAACAGGTAGAGACTGAGGAATGCTGGGACGATCTGGTGGCCAGTGTCAACTCTGACAGGGTAAAAGAATAGACCCCTGAGTTGGTTATTTGTTTGAGACCTAACAGAAAGCACTCCCTCCCTCCAAAGCCTTCCCTTCCCATGACTTTGTTAGAACATTTTGCTGAGATAGCTTTATCCATTTTCTGTAATTGTGTGTGAGAATAACACACCAAGAAGCATTTGCTTAATTCCTAAAAATAGAGAGAAAAGACTTGATCATCTCTTAGGACCAAGAAACACTAGAAAACAAAGAAACAAGTCATAAGACGCTTCAGGAAGCAGCAGCCCACTTCCTGGAAGACAGAGAGGGTCTGCTCCATCTCACTTAAGCAAAGCCCTTCTAACTGAGCCTTGTTTCTCAACTGGGGGCGATTTCCCTCTCCTTTGCCCAAGGACATATGGCAATGTCTGGAAACAGTTTTGATTATCATGACTGAGTGGGATGGTGCTTAACACTTCACAGTGGAGGATGGATGAAGCATCATCTAGTCCATACGATGAGAGTGGTAAGGAAGAGAGAGAAACAGAGGCTGAGTTAACATGTACACGTGCTTCAGCTTAGAAAGGGAACCTCTGAACCATTGCCTCAAGAAGACACCACAACGAGACATGAAAATTCACCTTGTTGCTTATCCCTGCTTCCCCTGCCCTCCCCATGCAAGCTCTCTGAGACAGAGGACTTCTGTATTTGTGACTTTGAAATCACTGAAGCCTTTGGCTTCCACTGCAACCAATCAAGACATTTCAAAAGGCTGCAAGTGATCTGACCGGCAACAGAAGGGAGTTGGTAGTGTGGCTGGCTCTGGTGGCATCATTTGCCACCAGTGATGTCATTGCCACCACTACTTCCACTTCCCCTCTGCCTGAGTGTTGTGAAGACAGAAGCACTGGGGAAGAACCAGGAACAAGAGGAAGGACCTACAGGAACGGGAATGGAGGGATTCTCGTCAAAGCTATGGGGTGAGGGGTAGGGAAGGCAGATCACCAGGTTTTGGAAGAATACAAAGCCTCCTAACAAAGGCTGATGCCAGGGTGTAACTTCAATCACTGCCTTCATGATGGGATGGGCACAGAGCACACCAGGAATGCATCAAAAGGAAGAACTCAGGGTCAGCTGGGCTGGTGACACAGGCTAGCCCCAGCAAGGGCACTTTAGACCCCTTGGATAATAGTATGGCCTGCAGGCATACTACTACTATCCTGGTACTTGGGAACAGATACAGGGGGACTGCCAGTGAGTTTGAGGCCAGCATGATCTACACAGAAAGCTCCAGGCCAGCCATTGCTGCATAGTGACATCTTGACTGAAAAGAAAGTATTCTGAAGGCATGGGAAGTAGAGGAAGGATTGCTTAGAGGAGAAAAATGTTTGCTGAGCAAGCCCCATGACCTGAGTTTGAATCCTGTAACCCAGAAAAAAACTTGATGTGGCCTGCACCTGTAATCCCAGTACTCCTATGAGAAGATGGGAGGCAGAGACAGAAGAAAGATCTAGAAGCTCAAGGGACAAACTAGTCTTTCCTCAGCAAGCTGGAGGGAGAGACCAACTCCTCAAAGTTGTTCCCTGGCTTCAATACATGTGCTGTGGCACAAGCTCTCCCACACAAGCATAAAAATACATGTACACATACACAAAATTATATAAACTTAAAAAGTGAAAAGGCCCTCAATAAGGGGAGACTCAGAGGCACTGAGAATACCTCCCAGCTTGCCACACCAGTGCCATCTCAGAGGTAGGTTATCTGAGACCCAGAGAGACCGTATAGATAGGCCTCCAAATCTGATTCTTCGGACAGGATATACCCAAACTCTTGTTGCTCTGAAGACAAGTTCAAACCATTGGAACTAACAGCCAGTTTAGGGAGTGGAAAGTATCTGTAGCAGAGCAGGCCAGGGGAGGGTGCGTGATCCACAACTGTAGCTTAGCTGTTAGGAGTTCTCATTTCTACAGCCCTTTAGTCTTCCTCAGATTAAACCCTGGCCAGAAAAACCTAAAGAAAAGAACTGGCTGAATTCAAGGGCGGGCATCACCATTAATTCTGAAAACCTGGGGGGGGGGGGGGGGGGGGGGAGAGGGGTGTTAGGGGTAGGGGGTTTACCCAAGCAACTCTCCAGTCCAAAGCAGCTTTCTCATTTATTCCAACCAAACCCACTTATTACCCCTAACTCTGTTTCCTGTTGAAAAGGGTGCTAGGTAAAGGTCGTAGAAGGTCAGAACTGAGCCCAGAGCACATTCTGGCCTGAGAGTCAGATGCCAGGGCCGTGGTCTGTCTGTGTCTACACTGCTCATGTCTAGGGTGGCACAGAAGTGTCTAGACTGGAGGGTCTCAGGGTCACAAGTGCTGTTTCTCTCTAGAGAAAACAAAACCCACATGGTGATGCCCTCCAGGGAGATGCTCCGTGCTTCCATCTTCTCTTGGCTGTTGATGCCTCCTGAGCTCTGTCTGACGGCTTCTTACTTTGGCTGAGAGCTCCATGCCACACTGTCCACTTTGTTGAATCTGTGTCCAAAGCAAGCGAGCACAGTGCCTGCAGTTTTTATCCTGATGATCAGCGAACACCTTTCACCTGCTGTTCTAAATTTCACGAATGTCTGCCTCTGTAATGCCTTTGACTGGTGACAGATGTCTTTCCACCAGCTGCCTGGGAGACAAACGAGCTGGAATGGATTGCACAAAACAATCTAAACTTCCAGACTTGAAGAGGAAGACAGAGATAAAGAGACCTGGAACAGGTTAGGACTTTGTCCTGTGGGTTACGGGAAGAGGAGTTAAGTCTGTGAGCCCTCCCCCCCCCCCCGCCCTTTTTTTGGTTGTGTTTTTATAAACTAGGGATATATATCGAGAAACTATAGCTCATGCTGGGTTCCTGTGGGGCAGGAACAGAAATGGGGACTGCTACAAGAGCTCTGAAGCGCCCACCCACCACTGCACACCTTAGTATCTGGGAGGAAAAACGTCAAGTCTATAAGCTGGAGACAACCAGGAGGCCCTTCCAGGAGGCCCTTGAGATGAGAACAGAAACCCACGGCAGCTGGGCACTAAGTGGCAGTGAAACCTGCCCACAGCCTGCTTCCTCTCTCTGTGCTGCCCAGTGCCCACCCCAATCAACTACCCCCCATTTACTGAAAGACCAGCTCCTGCCCTGTTCCCACCCCAGAAACTACCTCCTCCCTTTGTAAAGTGCTCAGAATTCCTGGTATCCACGCTCCCTTGGTTATAACAACTGCCAGAGTGACCTGGCCTCCACTGAGCAACAGGCCCCATGCTGCTGAAATGTAGAAATTCCACAGGCAGGGCATCTTCATTAGCTCTGGCTTCAGTTGGGCATATGTGCCAAGCCACTTTTCCAGGAGGAAAGAATCCATCTCAGCAGGATACTGGCTGTTGTGGGAGTCAGAGGGAAAAGGCTCAAAACCCAAAAGTCAAGTGTTGCAAGGCACACCTACCCCTAAGGCTAAGTCAGGACTACAAGAATTTATTATGAAAAAGTGCTTGTCCAAATCCTGCTTGGGGCATCTTGTTAAAAAGATCAGAAAAGAGGGGCTTAGCAATGAAGAACACTGACTGATTTCCAGAAGTCCTGAGTTCAATTTCCAGCACTCACGTGGTAGCTCACAACCATCTGTAATGGGATTTGATGCCCCTTCTTTGGCAGATAGAGCACTTATATGCATATTAAGTAAATAAATTTTTTTTAAAAGATCAGAAAGAAGTAGATGTAGACAGATGGGTATATAAGTGTTTCTCTCTCTCTTGAATACACATACAAACAAAAACAATAAGAATGGTATCAAAACCAACCCCTCAAAATCAAAATAAAGCACCAGATTACCTGTCCAGAGGTGATTAATGTTCTTTCTCAATAAAGCCAAGGCCCATGACATCAAAGTCTGAGTGTGCCCATGGTGTAAGAAGCTACCAGGGAGACAGGGAAGGCAGGCTGGGTCATGACCCACTCAAATTTTAGTTTTCCCTGGGACAGGAGTTAAATGTGACCCTCTCCTGTAGTAAGTGCTAACCAATGGTCAAAGCTGATACTCCAACGCAGGGTGAGCCCAGCAGGCCCAAGGTCATGCCTATCTGGTTAGGGCTGGGAGAGGCGATGAAGGGGGAGAGGACAGATGTTAGCACCCTTGTGACCCCTGTAGGCAATTAACTTATACTTCCAAGCAGGTGGTGTCCTTATGTTTAACTCTGTAGGCATAACTGTACATAATTAGAAGTCATAACTACAGTTCTCTTTCTAGAACGTGACCACAGTATCCACATTGACCTCTTGTGGCAGCCCGGCCTCCATGCTGGGAAGTACAAACAGGGAAGATCCAGCCCCTACCCAGTGGCCTTACAGAGATGGGCAGCCACGGCCCCCAGAAACTTCTAAGGTCAGCCATCTACACTTATTCCCTGAGGAGCAAACTTGGGATCTATTTGGGGTTTCCTAATTATCCCCTTTCACTGAGAAATATTTTACTTTAAATAGACACACAGTAAGCTGGAGCCTCTACACTGTCTTCTTTCAGGCCACATGGGAAAGGCCAAAGCAACCATTCAAATTAATATGCCAGTAATTACTGTGCATCTACGGTCTAATTACCCATGAAATGACCAAATTGAAAAGATCAATTTCTGATCAGCTTTTTGCTTGGGCATTTTGTAAAAGTAGCTATGGAGGCGCTAGGTCACTAAAAAATGCCAATTTATTATTAATTTATTATACCTTATACCCCTATGTGGTCATAGATCTAAGCTTAGCCCCAGTCATGCCACTGAACAAATCATTCCATAGAAAATCACAGGAAGTCTGGGTTTTCAGACAGACAGACAGACAGACAGACAGACAAACAGTTCTCAGCTCTTGGCAGGGTAACACAGAATTCAGAAGGGATCTTCTGAAACCATCTTATTGATGATAAAGAAGAGATAGGCCCAGGTAAAGCAAAAGAGTGAGCCCTGGGTGGCAGTCTTTAACAGTAGACAGGACCCCTGGAACCTCGGAAACTCTCCATCCCAGCCATGCCTAGAAGAAGACAAGAGCTCTGCCGCTTTGACATAACACAGGGACCCCACTTGGATACTCCCCAGGGATAATTAGAACACAAAATGCATTGGATTCTCTGTGTATCCCACATGTGCAACTGAGAAGGCAGGACATCCAAAAGATCATTCCAGAGTGTCTCTTTTAGCTCATAAATCCGACACATTTTACAATCACATGACTATCAACTCACTTTGCCGCAGTTTTCAGGAACCTCCTGGGCCACCCAGCCCTTTCTTCTTAAGAGTATCTGCACCTTTGCCTATTACTAGTAGCCCCTTACACAATCCAAATAGAGTCAACAGTACTTCAACGCTTCAGCTAAATGTTGAGAGATGAGGGAGGAAGGGAAGGAAGGAGAGAGGGAGGGAGAGAGGGAGGGAGAGAGGGAGGGAGAGAAGGAAGGAGGGAGAGAGAGAGAACTCACAATCCTTTGTCAGGCTGAAAAGAATGATGGGAAATTCCCAAGTTCCCTAAGAACAGGGGCAGAGGGCTTCACAGACAAGTCCTGTCTACACCCAAACCCAGGCCAGGGTCGACTCCCACTTCAAAGAAATACAGTTTTTACTCATATACTTTTCTGTGAGCAGAACTGCCTGGGAGTGAATGATGGTTTTCTGTATTTGTAAAGCTTTATTCAGTAAGGAGAAATAAAACCAGTCCTCAGAGGTGTCCCAGACTAGAGTTTAAGTAGAGGAATAATTGCCTCGCTGCTTCTGTAGGCACATGCCTGTGGGTGAGATACACTACCCCAGGACTGTTGTCTTCTGGTCCAGTAAGGGAAAGCAAAGGGACTGGGTGTAAATGCACACCGAAGGCGTTTAACCGAGAATGGTACATTTGCATCTCAAAGCCCACTCAGTGGTAGCCCATAGGCAAGGCTACCAATGCAAACCGCATAGACCAAGTGCCAGGGGCACAACTATTCAGATAAGCAAGGAGGGACCTTCAGAGGGGCATATTCTCAAATTTACATTAATTATTGAAACTTTTTCAAGTTATTTATTGGTCAAGAAGTCTAATGCCAGACATGACAAGGATTCTATGACAGTGTGCTGGCTTGCTAGGGACCCACAGACTGCCACTCTCACAACCAACCTCACAGCCTATTAAAAGGAAGGCTTTGTGTGTGTGTGTGTGTGTGTGTTGGTGGTGGTGGTGGGGGGCTTGCTCACTGCTCAGTAAAGGAGCATCCTCCATATCGATCCCAAGTGTCACAGTGACAGACAAGTCACAGATTAAACACCATCCTTCCTCATTTCAATTAAGACTTCGGAACTGAACTGCATACCCCATTTGTTTGCTGAGTGGTACTTGATGAAAGAAAAGGTTAGAAACAGGACACTGGACCAGGGAGATGACTTGGTGGGTAAAGAAAGCACTTGCTGCACAGGCCTGATGGCCTGGGTTTGTATCCCTGGAGTGTACACAAAAGGCCAGCTGCTGTAGGGCACTTCTGTAAACAGTGTGCTCCTATGGAGATATGGGAGGTGGAGGCTGAGTAATTGGCCTGGGTCAGCCTTCCTGGCCAATGTGGCACAGTGGCAGTAACCCAGCCTCAACTGTAGCATTGTTCTCTGACTGCGCCATGGCATGCACACATGGACTCAAGAGCACAGTAAATAGGTAACAACAGCAACAACAGGATCTGTACTTAGCACTCAAAATGGATTGTGTTATAAGTAAAACATGACATGCCTTTAGTCCCTGCACTCGGGAGGTAGAGGCAGGTGGATCTCTGAGCTAGAGGCTGGCCTGGTCGCACCTGGTGTGTATGAGTTCCAGGACAGCCAGAACTACACAGAGAAACCCTGTCTCAAAAAAAACAAACCAAACCACCACCACCAACAAACCCCAACAATAAGTAAATAAAAATTAAACAAAACACACACATTCACACTTGTAGATACACCCCCCCACACACACACACACATAAGTGTAAGCTGCATGGATCAGTACTCTCGTGAAATCTCAGCGCTCTGGTGGTTTAGGGTCTCAAGTCATCCTTGGCTACACAGTGAGTTATGTACCAGTGTGGGCTACATGAGAACTTGTCACAGACAGACAATAGAGCCAGAGAAGCTAAGACTGGAGAATTGGCTCAAGTTCAGGGCACCCTGGGTTAGTCCTACTCAGCAAGATTTAGAATTAAAGAGGAAGGTGATTACTGGTGATTTTTAATTTTATTCTCCATAGAAACTGTCCTTTTGGGGCTGCAGATCACAATGAACTTTTCTGCATTTCTCCACAATGTCTAGCTGCCTATTTTCTCTAAGTACTCTGCAAAAACAAACAAAAAGGATAACTAATGAATCCAATGTGGATTTTATTACTGATTCCATTACACACACACACACACACACACACACACACACACACACACACACACACACAAAATTAATTTGGGGTGGGGCAGATGGTTTGGATGGAAGGGCTTGGCTGGCCTTCCAACCTGGTGACTTGAGTTTGCTCTCCAGGACCCACTACTTGGAGAGAAGTAACTCCAAGTTTCTTTTGACCTCCACTTGGGCCTTATACACACATGTAAAGAAATTCTTTTAAAGATGTTAATTTATTTGATTTGTTTTAAAAACAGCAATACTTCCCATCATATTGTGTCTCATCGTACCAACTGACATCACTGTGCATCAACCGTTCTACTGGAGCCCAAACGGGGAGCAATCTCAGAGATTAATCTTCCGTGTAAGCCCAATGCTTTCTTACACCGTACTCATGTTTAGTCTACCCAGGCCAGCTTGGCCACACTCAACTAAAGTGGCAGAAGAGAGCTCACTTAGTCCTTCACTGCAGGCGGCTGTGGAGATTGTTATTCTCAGTGGAGCTGGACCCCTCTCACCTCCCTCTATTTCACATCAGCACCGATGAAGAGCCAAAGAGAGGCGGCTCACGTGTGAGCGAGGGGCAAACTTGAACATGGGTGCAAAGAGGACAGGGAAGGAGGGACCTGGGTCAGGTGTTCAGTTCATAAAGCACTTACGGGGAGCTGCATGCAAACACAGGCACTTGGATGTGTTTCTGGGAGGGATCTGGAAGTCATATGAGGCTCTACAAGAGGTGAAGACAAAGAAAGAGCTGAGTTGAGACTCATTCGGCAGAGGCCTCCCTCTGGAGAGCGTCCGTACAAGGAGACAGCATAACCTCCTCCTTGGTGATGGAAAACACAACCCTAAGGTCTCTAGTGCTTGTGAAATTTTCACATGCAGTAACACGCACTGTGGTTTTGGACTAAGTGTTTGTAACTACCCAACGAAACCTTAACACATTTGTTATTTGGAAACAGAGACTGTTTGGTTCTGGACTGGAGAGAGTGCTCAGTCAGCAAAGAGCTTGCCAAAGCAGCAGAAGGACCCGAGGCTAGGTCTCTAGGGCCCAGGAGAAGGCTGGGTGTGGTGGTGTGCATGATCCTATCTGTGGTGAGTCAAGGCAGGTAGACCCCTAAGGCCTGTCCAGCCAAAACAGTAAACTCCAGGTTCAGTGAGAAACTGCCAAAACAAACAAACAAACAAAAGATGGAGAGCCACCAGGGAAAGCTGGCGTGAGCCTCTAGACTCCACATGCATGTGCACACATGAGCACCAGCAAGCACACACTCACACCTACACCAGCAAGTATATGCAAAACACACACACACACATACACACACACACACACACACACACACACAGTACTGTTATGCATGTTGTTACCATGTGTTGAGCTTTCTCCAGGAATCTCTTAAGATTTAAAACAAAACCAACCAAGCAAACAAAACCCCCCCAAGACCCTTAGGGACAGCATGCAAACAAAAACATGGAGAACACTTCTCAAGAAGTTAGAAAACTGTTAAAGATGAATAAATCAGCATGCATTCTCTGTGAACTTCGATGATTTATTTTATCTTTCTGATTATCCACCAACAGGTCCCAGCAGGTTACCCAGCACAAATGGCCTTTATTGCTTTATCTGCTAAATGAGGAAATCTCCTTATCTACACTAAGGGGGTTGTAGGAATCTCTAAAGTAGATGACTATCTTCTACGGTACACCCTGTAGTCTATTTTAAAAAGGACAAGGTTTGGCACGTAAGTTTGCTGGAGACAGGCCCCTTTCTCCTCTCCCCTCTCGGCTCCCTCTCGGCTGGGCTGCCTTTTCTGGGCCTTCTGCTTTGGCTAATCTCTTCATGTCTCTTTGCTCTCTGCTGCCCAGACAACTACACAGCAAACAAAAGCCTGGGCTTCCACCAGCCAGCTCCCGCCTGTTTTGTTAGCTTTGGGGCAGAAGGAGGGAGCAAACAGCAGCTTTTGTGAGTCAAGCTGGTGAGAGTCTTCCCTCAATTATGGCTTTGAAAGGGTGGGGATTGTTAAGGGGTTCTTCTGGGGCCCTTCACCCTGACCCACCCACGCAGCTCTCCCTTGCACTGCTCTTGCCTGGGGAAGTGGTTGGATCTCACGGGAGCCAACCATATGCTCTGCACTTTGTCCAGTGTATTTCCCCTTCTCAGCCTGGTGGGAACTAAATTAGGTGAATGAACACCTTCTAGCTACAAAGAGTATTTTCTTAAAAGAAGAAATACAGGCTACAACCAGCTCTTCAGGAGCCATACAGTTCCATTTTCTGATGTATACCACAGGGCCAGGGTTCTGAATGCGTTCCTGGGTAAGCCAAGTCCCTTGAAAAATGAATTAAGAGAAAATAGCCCAGACTCAGAAGACAAATACTGTATGTCTTCCCTCACATGCAGAACATGGGTTTTATACATATATGCATCCACACATATTCTATGAATATATAAGGGGGTACTTGGGGACAGACAGGACAGGGAAGTGGGGAACAGGAAAGGATAAGAGGGGGTGAATGTGGTCACTGCTCACTATACACTGGAATGAAAACATGAAGATGGACTTGCTTGCCTAGTGTACAAAGTCCTGGGCTCCATCCCTCTAACAATAAAAGCCAGAGGCAGGAGGATCAGGAGTTCAAGGTCATCCCTGGCTATATAGGGGCTTCCAAGT
Source organism: Arvicanthis niloticus (assembly GCF_011762505.2). Taxonomy (NCBI): domain Eukaryota; kingdom Metazoa; phylum Chordata; class Mammalia; order Rodentia; family Muridae; genus Arvicanthis; species Arvicanthis niloticus. The sequence goes on along the minus strand of NC_133430.1, from coordinate 18,958,585 downwards.
CAGCCTGGGCTACCTTAGACTATAAACAAACAAACAAACAAACAAACAAACAAACAAACAAACAAAACAAAAATGTATGAGTGAGCCTTTATGAAACCAATCACTTTTATAGTAAACAGAGTCAACAGAAGTTGCCAGGACATGGTTGGCAAAGAAAGGGGACGGCCCATGGGGCGAGGGCGTGGAGCCTTGTGGAAGCTTATTTTGCAAGGCGTCTAAATCAGATAAAAACAGGACTGGCTGCCTCATTACGCAAGTAAACCGTTGTCAGCAATGGGCAGGGTCTTCTATCTTTCAAAATCCAAACTAGTTATTCAAGCTTTCATTAAGTACAGTTCAGAGACTCTATTGGGGGAAAGGCGTCCAATTTTTCTAGTCTGGGATAGAGTTTTAAAATGGGAAAAAAAAAAATGCTGCTGTACCAATCTGAGAGCTAATCTTCACAGACCAGCCACAGCCCCTGCCCTCTTCCAAATACCTTTGTGCTTCGCTTCTTCAGAATTAGATTTTGGGGGTGAGAGGCAGGGCAGAAAGCCAGAGTGTTGTCCCAGTGAGCAGACTGGAGGTACCACTTCATGTCTGATTGCTGACTTTCTAAAGCAGAGCCATTTGCACTGTTGTATCAAAGGCTTCCACTATGAAAAATGTCATTTCTAAATTAATTTTATGCCCTTGAGACAGAACACATCCGACCAGGACTGAGTGCTCCCCACTGGAAGAAAGTAGGAAGCTCTAACTGGGTCTAGGATTCAGTGAAAAGCGGGGCAGAGCACAAGAAATCTGGTCTTCAGAAAT